>NC_142800.1:61183140-61393140 GCF_049724085.1 Artemia sp. Qi Xiang Cuo
TCTTGATTGACGTCAAAAATCTTAGTCCTAGATGCTATTCCAGGAGCGAAAAAATTTCCAAGTTTGGCTAGATAGACGCCGTTCCTCAGACTTTCCTCTAGATCACCAATAGCTGGTAATTCTTCACGTATACAAGCTTCTATCCATCTAGAAAAAAATAAAAGTAAATAATTATTTGAAGTTTGCTTCTATCATGAGTTTCTATATAACGGTAAATAAACAAAACTAAGTTTTTCCATATCATAGGCAGCGCAATCGCGCTGCCTAAGTAAAAAACGATGTTGACACAATGTATTATATTTTTTTTTCCTTTAGACCAGGCACTTCATATCGAAGTTGTTGTAGAAACTTCGAAAAGGGCTCACTCGAATGGAAATTGGAGTGGCTTTTGCCCTTTCTAATAGTCGAAAGTGATTGGAAGGCAACTAACACCCCTTCCAGGCCCACCATTTCCCCAAACACAACCAAACAAAATTTTGAGATAGCCAGTTTAATCAGCGTAGTCGATTTCCAGATAGAAATTATGTTTTTGAGGAGGGCACTCCCCTACAGCCCTCAGGGCAAGGGCTGTAGGTCATGACCTGGGGGCATACAAGGTTTTTATAGAAAGCGTTGTCGTAGAAACTTCAAAAAAGGCTCAGTCGATTGGAAATTCAAAGGGCTAGTGCCCTTTTCAATATTTGAAAGTGATTGGAGGGCAACTAACCCCCCTCTCACACCCATTTTTTTCCCAAACACATCCAATGAAAACTTTGATATAGCCATTTTGTTCAACGTTCTTGAAACTTCTGGAAATTAGGTCTTTGAGGCTGACAACCACCCCATACAGCCCTCAGGGGAAGTGTTGTGAGCTATATCTTGGGGGCATATAAGGTTTTTATAGAAAGCATTGTCGTAAAAACTTCAAATACGGCTAATTCGATTGAAAGTCGAAAGGTCTAATGCCCCTTTTAATGGTTAAAATGGATTAGAGGGCCACTAACACCCCTTCCACGCCCACCATTTATCCAAACACATCCACTAAAAATTTTGAGATAGCCATTTTGTTCAAAGTAGTTGAAAGGTCCGGAAACTGTATCTTTGAGGATGAAAATCCCCCGACAGCCCTCTGGGTAAGGGTTGTAAATTATACCCTGGGGGCATATAAGGTTTTTATTGAAAACCTTGTCGTAGAAACTTGAAAAAGGGCTCATTCGATTGGAAATTCAAAGGTCCAGTGCCCTTTTTAATAGTCGAAAGTGATTTGAGGGCAACTGATACCTCTCTCACGCCCATCTTTTCCCCAAACACATCCAATCAAAATTTTTAGATAGCCATTTTGTTCAACGTAGTTAAAAGTTTTAGAAATTAGGTCTTTGAGGATGATAACCCCCTCAGAGCCCTAGGGACAAGGATTGTAAGTTATGCCCTGGGGGAATATAAGGTTTTTTATAGATAGTGATGTTGTAGAAAATTTAAAAAGGGCTCATTCGATTGGAAATTAGAAGGGCTTGAGCGATTTTTAGTAGCCGAAAACGATTATAGGATAACTAACACCCCTTTCACACTTAGTATCTTCCCACACACATACGATCAAAACTGTCAGATAGCCATTTTGTTTGGCGCTGCTAAATACGCTAGAAAGTACGTTTTTGAGCATGACACTCCCCCACAGCCCTCAGGGCGATGGTTACTAGTTATACCTGGGGGGTATAAAAGTTTTTTTTTATAGAAAGCGTTGTCATAGAAACATCATAAAGGGCTTTTTCGATTGGAAATTGAAACGGCTAGTGCCCTTTTTAATAGTCAAAAATGATTGGAGGGCAAGTAACCCCCTCTCACGCCCATCATTTCCCCAAACACATCCAATAAAAATTTTGAGATAACCATTTTTTTTCAACGTAGTTGAAAGGTCCGGAAATTATGTCTTTGAGGATGACATCCCCCCCACAGCCCTCAGGGCAAGGGTTGTAAGTTATGCCCTGGGCGCATATAAGGTTTTTATAGAAAGCGTTGTCGTAGAAACTTCAAAAAGAGCTCATTCGATTGGAAACTGAAAGGGGTAGTGCCTTTTTTCATAGTCGGAAGTGATTGGGAGGCCAACTAACCCCCTCTCTCATGCCCATCGTATTCGCCGAAGTATCCAATCAAAATTTTCCGATAGCAATTTTCTTCAACGTAGTTGAAACATGTGGAAATTATAGGTGTAATTATGACAACGCCCGTCCAGTTCTTGGGACACAGGATAGAAGTTATAAACTTGGGCCATATAAGCTTTTCATTGAAAGCGTTGTCGTAGAAACTTCAAAAGGGCTCATTCGATTTGAAACTGAAAGGGGTAGTGCCTTTTTTAATAGTTGAAAGTTAATGGAGAGCAACTAACGCCCCTCCCACGCTTACCATTTTACCAAACACATCCAATCAAAATTTTGAGATAGCCGATTGGTTTAACGTAGTTGAAAGTTCTGCAAATTAGGTCTTTGAGGATGACAACTACACCCCGGCGCCGCGACGGCGGATCAACCGAACGCCGCGGACGAGAGGCCCGGTCGACCACCACCGAAGTGTCGCTACGCCGCCGGCAGAGGCGGCGGCACTCGGCGGACTTTAAATCAATTTTGCGGCAATTCTTTACTGCGTCAACCGCAAAGTCGGAGCTTTTCTTACTCGGGTGGTTTAGTATTTCGATTTCCCTGATTAGAAATCAAGCAGGGCTTGCACTATCCCCGAATTTTCGGGAATTTCCCCGAAAATCTACGTGTCACCCCGAAAAACAATTTGGTTCCCCAAATCCCCGAAAATCACGCAATCACGGTGTCGCCCCTAGAGATTTATCACCAGTGACGCTCACTGCCAAATATTACTTTGCATACCATAATTCTTCACTACTCTCTTGTTCGTTAATTTTTGTCTCTTTTGTTACTTTGCATAAAAACCAGACAGATGCAATTGCAAATATTGCAATATACACAGTTCTTAATATGTTGACAAAAAAAAGTATCGTCTTTATAAAATGAGTTTAAATCATTTCGAATGCATCTTCCCAATCGCTATTTCTTACAACATTCGTAGTCAAGAATTTTATTTTCAAGTTGAATAGAATTATAGAACGTATTCACTACTATACAGCTTCAGCCTTCAGTTTGATTTTGAAATTGATAGCCGACAGATTGTTTCTACAGCTGAATTGTAAGTTTGCAGCATTTTTTTTTTCTTTTGCTGTTGTTAGATAAGATTTTCTTTATGTTTAATACTCAATTGTTGAACGCCTGATAAATTAAAGAAAATACAATCTTCTTTCTGAAATTTTTTTACCCCCCCCCCTCCAAAAAAAACCTTCCACTGAGACAAAATTTAGCAATAGACTAAGCTATGTACAAGGTTGGGGAATTAGAGATTGAAACGGAAGTTACCCCAAAAATATGATTCATAAAAATTTTTAAGTTATTGCCTATAGGGGGGGATAGGGGGCTATCATTTTTCAATGATAATACCTCGTTTTTTTTTTATTGAAAGCAGGGATGCCGAAAAGATAATTATTTTTTTTAATGACATCAAATTCCCTGGGAAACCATAGAAATATTTTGATAGACCCAGGGCCCCTCATTGGGACTTTCTCGTTGTCTTGGGTATTTTGCGATTCCTCATAGGCTACTGGCCTAATTTGCCTTTTGTGTATGCTCCCTTTTAATTAGATTCCTTGGATCTTATTGAATTCCACAGCGAATCTATGACTCTGTTTTCCAATAATTTGAGGTATATCTGAATAATTTTTGACAGTTTCGTTGTTGTCTTTGCACCCCTTTACTCATACCCTCAATTTTTTCTTCAAGGAACACTGAGCTGTTTAACGTTATTTTGCGTGTTTGTTTGAACCATATAGTGACCTAGTTAATTATTAAGTAAATTATTTTTTTTAATGTAAAGCTGAGACGGTATCACATCAAGGTGGTATCCAGAGGGGGTGGGGTAGGGAGCTATCATATTTAAATGATAGTACCTCGAATTTTTTTTTTTTTTTTTTGAAAGCAGGGATGCCAATAAGTTAATTTTTTTTATTTAAAGCCGAGACGATAACCTATCAATATGGTATCCAGAGGGGGGGGGGCGGCATAGGGGGTTATTATATTTAAGTGATAGCGCCTTGATTCTTTTATTGAAAGCAGGGATGCTAAAAAGTTGAAAAGTTTACAAAAATTAACAAGATTTTCGTGAGTTATACTTGATATAGCACTTGTATAGTTTTATCATCCAAAAGGAAAGGGACACATGCGTCCAACCCGTTTTTTTCTTATTTATGAAACGAGTTTACTTTGAAAACATTCATTCATAAGTACCAGGCAGATTCACACTAAAACGAATTGGTGTGACGAAAGCGATATCGACATCCCCACCTAACGTTGCGCTCGAGTGACAATGGCGCCCTTGGCCCAGTGCCCAAGTTACATTAAAAGGCCAGGTCATAATAAAAGCTTTCAAACTTTGGGAGGTTCAAGGAGGTCTTTGACAGTCTTATGACTTCAGGGTACTAGATGTTGCAACATTCTTAAGCATCTACAGTGGTTTAAAAAAATCGATCACCCCACAAATGATGACCAAAAATATGCACAAATATAACAAATGTAACATTTGAAATATTATAACACTTTTTTCAAAGCTTTGAAGAAAAGCAGAAAAGGCTAAATATCCCTAACTATGCTTGAAAGCTATTTTAAAAAGAAACTCTTTGGAGATTCCCATGGATATGAGCAAAGCAGAAGCTTTGAGCCTGGATGGGGATCAAAGAGGAGTCTTTGAGTATTTTGACCACAGGTGACTTATTGTTGCAATTTTCTTAAATTTGGTAATTTTCGTGAGCATTTGGAAATCAAAGCTTAAACTCAATAACTGATACTAAGTCTCCTAACATTTTGCTTGGGTTAAAAGTGATGAACTAGGAAGAAAATCTCAACATCTTCCTGGAGCTATTTCAGTCTGCATATTATTTCATTTGATTGTATTTAAAACAGATGAGCTTTTCATTTTTTACCTAAGAAAATAGCTGGCACTTCATTTTTCTTCATACCGAATAAACCATTAAGTGTTTTTTGTTTCATTGTAATTGAAGTGTTCTCATGTGAAGCATTCATCATGTACTTCTCAATTTGATAAATTTACTCCTTTTAGATGCAGTTTATAATTTGGCTGATATTAGGCATTTATGAGTTTATAATTTGGAATGAATCCCCAAAAGAAAAAATGAATAATATCCAAAAGAGCAGCCAAAAGCAATAGAAAAAAGCAGCAGTTCAGCCTTAGCCTACATGACATATATTCTATAAAGAAGCAAAAAAAAAAACTTTAAAATGTGTTTTTTTTAAATTGTTATGAAAAACCAGTTTTTAATACAAGGAAGGCTTTTTAGGAATCCAAAAGAACAAAAAAAAACAATCAATATCAAAGTTGCCCATTTCAACTGTTTTAAAGGTGACAAAACAGGCAAAGGGCAAAAGGGAAAGGGCACTGTGAAAAAAATTAATCTTCAAGTTCAAACTTATATTCAAAGTTTTTACCCAGATAGCAGACGAATTTTGTGATACGGTATTTGAAGTTTTGTATGCAGTAATGCTCGATGAAAAAAAAAACTACTAATTTTGATAATTATTTACGTTAAGAATACATAGCTAATAGATACTTTAGCTATTATACAAGGGTTTTGAAACGCCACGGAAATTTCGTTTCTACCATATTTCTACTTTTCTTGATGAATAACGAAGAAGACCAGTTTCCAGCCAGCGACTTGTGAATTTTTGAACTCATGAATAGACTCGAATCTGTTGTAAATTGAAGCTGTGATTTGAGAAAGACTGATGAAAACATTAATGTTTGCGGTGAACAAAATTTGCACTTTACTGAAAAAATATAAATTTTTTTACTTTTATATCCTTAATAAATCAAATAATATTAACATTCTGATTACTAAATATCAGTATATCTATATCAAACTGACAATGCACATTCATTTGTATTTTTTCAATAAAGTGCAAATTTTGTTCTGGCCTTGAGAAGGCATAGGGGTTTTGCGCCCAACTTGTGTTAATTTCTGCTCGTTTTGAGTTTGACTCGGTTATTTATTGTAATTTCTGTTCGTTTTGGGTTTCATTTATTTATCGATGCTGATTTGTGGTAGTTTCACGCTTGGTAGATTATTTGATTTTTGCTCATTTTTTGTTAGTTGAGTTCTTTACTTTTCTTTGAAAAACTTATTTTGTGGGAAAAGTTTTTTTAATTAATTTCTGTTCGTTTTATATTGAAATGGTCTTTTCAGGGCTAAAGAAAATAATACTTTAAATCTTTTCGGTTTTTAAGACTTTATAGTTTGTCCTGCTATTTGTATGCTGGAGAAAAATTTTCAGCAATTTTTAACAACATACACCCTTTTAAAAATCTGGACACAAATAATACTGTTTAATTTAGTTTCATACCTCCTCTAGTTGACCTGACATGGAAAACTTGATACCATTTGCAAAAAAAATATGTTTACTTTCTTTGATAGCTTGGATACACTTACACTATTTTGATTTGGTTAAATTTTAAGAGCAGAAGTAGCCCCGAAAGTTTGAACATAATACCCTCAGTCGTTCTTGGGATACTGCTGAGATGCCTTATTGGGAATTAGCATTATCACAATTCATTCTAACCTAATCTTAGGGGGGCATTTAGTTTTTAAATATAATGGGTAAATGGGAGGGTGGGCGTGGGAGGGTGGGAGTGGAAGGGGGATTAGTTGCCCTCCAATCACTTTCGACTATTAAAAAGGGCATCAGCCATTTCTATTTTCAATCGAATGAGCCGCTTTCGAAGTTCCCACGACGACTCCTTCGATACGAAGTGCCCTGGTCTAAGCAACAACAACAAGAAAAATATCACTAATCACTTTCGACTATTAAAAAGGGTACTAGCCCTTTGAATTTCAAATAGAATGAGCCCTTTTTCAAGTTTCTACGACAAAGATTTCAATAAAAACCTTATATGCCCCCAGGGCATAACTTATAACCCTTGCCCTGAGGGTCGTGGGGGAGTGATCTCCTCAAAAACATACTTTCTATCTGGAAATCAAC
This sequence comes from Artemia sp. Qi Xiang Cuo, assembly GCF_049724085.1. Lineage (NCBI taxonomy): Eukaryota > Metazoa > Arthropoda > Branchiopoda > Anostraca > Artemiidae > Artemia > Artemia sp. Qi Xiang Cuo. Next base: position 61,190,220 of record NC_142800.1, read on the forward strand.
TACGGTGAACAAAATAACTATCTCAAAATTTTTATTGGATGTGTTTGGGAGAATGATGGGCGTGGGGGACTAGTTGCCCTCCAATCACTTTCGACTATTAAAAAGGGCACTAACCCTTTGAATTTCCAATCGAATGAGCTTTTTTGGAAGTTTCTACGACAACGCCTTTTATAAAAATCTAATATGCCCCCAGGGCATAAGTTACAACCCGTGGCCTGAGGGCTGTGGGGGAGTATTCTCCTCAAAAATATATTATCTATTTGGAAATCAACCACGCTCATCGAAATGGCTATCTCAAAATTTTGATTGGATGTGTTTGCGGGAATGATGGGTGTGGGGGGGGGGGCTAGTTGCCCTCCAATCGCTTTAAACTATTAAAAAGGGAACTATCCCTTTGAATTTCCAATCGAATGAGAATTTTTTGAAGTTTCTACGACAACGGCTTCTATAAAAACCTTATATGCCCCCAGGGTATAACTTAAAACCCTTGCCCCGAGGGTTGTGGGGGAGTGATCTCCTCAAAAACATATTTTCTATCAGGAACTCAACTACGCTGAACAAAATGGCTATCTCAAAATTTTTATTGGATGTGTTTGGGGGAATGATGGGCGTGCAGGGCTTGTTGCCCTCCAATCACTTTCGACTATTAAAAAGGGCACTAGCCCTTTGAATTTCCAATCGAATGAGCTCTTGTTGTTCTACGAAAACGCCTTCTATAAAAATATTATATGCCCCCAGGGCATAACTTAAAACCCTTGCCCTGAGGGCTGTTGGGGAGTATCCTCCTCAAAAACATATTTTCTATCTGTAAATCAACAACGCTGAACAAAATGGCTCTCCCAAAATTTTTATTGGAGGTGTTTGGGGGAATGATGGGCGTGGGGGGGGGGTGAGTTGCCCTCCAATCATTTTCGACTATTGAAAAGGGCACTATCTTTTTGAATCTCCAATCGAATGAGCCTTTTTGAAGTTTCTACGACAACGGCTTCTATAAAAACCTTATATGCCAGTAGTAAGTACATATGGAATTTGCTTGGTGCCATAGCAATTTCTATACTATTTGCCGGGACGTATACACCTTTTCAAAGAGAGTGAGTATCCTCTCACATGGCCTTATACTTTGCTTGCTGCCCTAGGAATCTCTATGTTATATGCGTACGCCTCTACGCCTTTTCAAAGAGATTCAGAACTCCCTCACATGGCCTTATACGTTTCTTTCAACCCTAGTAATCTCTAAATTATTTGCGTACGTCTCTACACCTTTTCAAAGAGATTCAGAGCTCCCTCACATGGCCTTATACTTTTCTTGCTGCCCTAAGAATTTCTATGTTATTCTGATGCCCCTCTACACCTTTTCAAAGACAGTGAGTATAACTTGATTGGTAATAGAGATTTGAATCAAAGGAATAGTTTCCTTTACAATTCATATTAGTAAGAGAATTTAATTCAAAGAGAATAATTTATTTGAGAGCATGTTATTAGAGAAAAATGATTAACGTATTTACTTCATTGGAGATTAATCATGGAGATGACAACAGTAGCGACGATATACGAGTACCCAATATGGCTGTGGTAATAACAACTGGCTGTAAACTATGCCTTGAATGGGAGACTAAGCGTGCTAGATGAGCGTTATCAACAAGCAAATTTAAGCATGAGGAGCAACTATGTTTTGCTGAAAAAGTGAATATTCCCCATATAAATAAACTTCGGGCAGCATTAGATGTCCTATCGAAATATATTGAAGAGAACAAAATGTATCAGTGAATATTATTTTTAAAATTAAGCTCAATAAAATTGTTTCTAAATCAAAGGTATTTTTATTTCTATAGTAGACTAGCGTATATTTTTTTAGAGTAGAAAACATTCTGGTTAGTCTAAAGTTGGCTGTGAGAGTGTTAGGACTAAAAAACAAAATGGATAGATTTGAGAAAGAGCGAATCATGAGGAATCTAGTCCTTATGGAAAAACGTTTGACTCTAGATGATGATTTTCTAGAGTTGTCTATTCAAAGGAAGATATTTTCTCGGGGAATGCTTGTCGACATAATGAAAACTGATTCTCCATCATCAGACTATTGTATGAAGCTTTTACGTCGTGGCTTGATTGCATTTACACAATTCATTGATATATTGATCACGAGACGGCAAAACTATGTTGTGGATATGCTTTTGAACATTAGTTTCGAAATTTAAGACTTTTTCACGAGAAAGATGGTGCTCAAGGATTATCTACTCCTCTCTCTCTCTCTCAGACAATTTTTTGTTGTTGCAAGCTCAGTTTCATTGTGGCAGTCAGAGTGTCAACACATGAAAAAATGTCCCATACATGTCCCCTATGTACGTAGTCATAATGCGAGAATTGCATAATGATTGATGAGTATGATGAAAAGTGTAGATTACGCTACCCATGTAAATTGCATATAGGATGTGCTGTAAAAATTAAAGATTTTATTCCCTGTTTTGAAGAGGTGTGTGAATCTCATCTTAAAGGCCACCTGTGCTCCAATTGTCACTATGTTAAATATAAGCAGTGGGAGAATACATATCCCGGTATGATTGGAAAGAATCCTAACCGTGATTTTAGCTTATTGCTACGAGATTGGTATCGTCGTGGTTCTAGATTGTTCTGGGAGGAGGAATCGGGTCAGCGATTTAACTGTTGGAACAATAAAAGAATATGGTTTCTACGTCATCGTTGTGAAGACAATGGGCGTTATGATTATAAACCCACTGATTTTTATTTGGCTCTAACGGAATGTGATTCGCCACTTGAGGACACTGTTTGTGAAATTGCTTCAAATAAGCAAATTGAAACATGTGAATTCTATAGAACGAATGATAATAGTATCATTGACTATACAGAGATATGACAAGAGTGAAGTCACACTCTACTGTAGAAAATGTGACCCTGACATTGTAGTACATCAGGATCAGTACACTGTGAATTCAGATAATCTACCTGCACTAGTTGTTGTCGACAAATATCTAGTAGAAGATGAAATCTAAAGAGTAGAAAAGTCATTTTATCATGTATACATTTTTAGAACATTTTATTCGTAGGGCACTAAAATCAATATTAAATACGCTTGTAAGTATATTTTCCACTAGAAAGTCGTTCAATCGAGGTAAGTCAACGTAGATGTTCATAAACTGCTGGTAGGTATAGCCACGACATCTGAAAATTAAAAAGAGTAGTGCATGAAAGTCATATGTCTTAGTTGTTAAATCCTATACTCTTCGTTGATTTTGAATGATGGTTTTCCCACTGCTTTCAATAAAGTTGCTGTTGTATGGAGCGTAGAATTTATACGATAGGCCAAGATGATCAAAATATTCAATATTCTTCGCTGTTTGAAAGATGCATAGCCAATGGCCGGTCTTCAAAGTCGATGGACTGGTATTAACAATGATTAGGGTATTGTTAACACTTGGAATTTTTGCAATGTAGTCCGAAGGTATGCAATAGGACTTGTACTGGGACATGTATGGATCCATACTAAATACATCGATTATTTGGTTTGTGTTCATGGTGCTAGGTCTAGTAGAACACTGCCGTCCGCTGTGATTTTCCAATAGGTTTCAAATTGACTCAGTGATATTAGCGTGATACTCTCAGTCAGAGCATCAGCAAATGTACACTCTAAACGTACATTCCCTGTTCGTACTATGCTCATAGCTTTAGTACCTGACAAGTCCAAAACAATTACCCCAAGATTTTTTGAAAACATTTAATGGGTTATTCCATTTTCAAATAGTTGAGAGTCATGATCTAGGGATTGCATGGTCAACTCGTACAGAGTTCTATAGAATTTTTTGTCAAATGATAGAGTGTACAGTGGAATACCATTCGCTTTTCACAGAAGGCTAGATAGACCGAAAAAATTAAAATCATGAGGGTATTCAGTCCAGGATCCAAAGGTACTGCAACTTTTCAGAAAGGCCAAAGCCAATTTTGATGAAATTTCTTCATTGGTAAATGACGAATCAGTATAGCTACGAGAACTAGTGGCAATGTGACGTTGATTGGTGATCGTATGGGGGACAAGAAGTTTAATGTTGTTACCATTGGCTCTTAGCTTTTTCACTGCCAATGCAAAAGAGCTCATAACCTGTTTTTTTCGGACGTGGAGAATTGCCGATGTGATAATGACATTTGCATCGGGTGCTGCAGGAAGGGTTTTTCTCAAAATGAAATTCGATGGGGCCATCTGTAACTTTATGTAAGTCTTGACATCGGAGGGTAGCCATTGGGATATATTGAATATCTAATTATTTAATTTTCCAACCAGATGATACTCCTGGGTCACTGCAGTAGTCAACTCACAGTCAGTATCAACACCTGATCGATAATCATAGCCCAATGATTGTCCTCTCAACTCTTTGTATGCCTTTGGTGTCATCATCATAAATTGTATATAGTTTGCATAATTTGATAAATTATTGCTAGTGCTCACCAATGTTCCATTAATAAATACATTAATTTGTTTGAATAGGTTGTGTAGAATACAGTTTTCGTAGGAGAGACCATCGCCAGCATTTGGAGTTTTATTATCTGACTTTTTCTTCACCGTAACAATTAAATCAATAAATGTTGATGACAAATCAACGAAATAATCTTCATTGGAAAATATTTGAAAGTTTATATTTTCCGAGAGGGGGGTTGTTGGGGGTGAAATTGTTCATGGTAGCCATACTTGACACTGACATCAACATTTTCAGCATTGAACAGATTCAATGAGGAACTGATTGATGGATATGATTCCTTGTGGGGGAGATAAGTCATCTTAAGAGAAGAAATACTTCCTTGATCCAACAGTATTTTTCTTTTTCTTCTTCTGCTTAGTGGTCTTTCTTGTTTTATTTCTCAAAGTCCTTCTTGATTTTCTTCGTTTCCCGCCCGGTTGGAGACTGATGAGTGAATGACGCGCACGCATCCTTTTCAATCCCTCCCCATTTTGTCGAGATTTTAGTTGCTCACCAACGGCTCTTGCTGAAGATCTAATATTTTCATTAACACTTTCCTTGAAATTCTTGCCCGACCCCCAGTCCTGTAGTGTGGAGGCAGCAAAATTTGATGCAGCAGGTACAAGATATTTTCTGGCAAGGGGTAGTGCAGAACGAAATAGCCCAGCAAACCAGCTAACAAGACCATAGCCAGATTTTGTAGTACGACCCTTGTAGTAGTCCAATCCATTGCCTATTTGACGTGGACTCAAAGCACCAACATAACAATCGATATCGGGACAGACAAATGGAATTCTTCTATTGTTCATTCTAGGTGATTGTGCTGTCGCTGACAATGGGTCGAAAATGACATGTAATCACCGCTAATCCTTTTGTTATTGCTAGAGGATCACCCAATTCACTTCTTAGTGTTAACTGACAGAGTTCCAACTACGAAGTGTTTACAGGAAAATACTGAAGATGCTTTATATGATAGTGATGAACAAGTTCATGAGTTGTTTTTCGTTCAAGAACACGTAGGAGGGGGACATTTGAATTACCGACTCTCGACGTTTCCACAAAGGATGCATAGAGAAAGGATGCATAGGCGAAACCAGATGGAAAATAAGCAAAAATAACTTGATCCATCCCGTAAACGGCACCAGCATTTTTCCCATTGATCGTATTCTGTTTAAAGCCAAGAACGTCTCTCAGATTATCACTGAGAATAATTATTTCAGTGTCAACAGGTAAGGTAATTTACATCATACCAAGTTCCAGTGAATAATTAAAATGGAATGTACCATTCCTACGATGTGAGATTTTTCGATTGACTGTGAGACACAAATCTCCCATATTATCATATTCAATATATTTCAATTTGGCATGTGGATATTCGCTAGATTTGAGTGCTTCAACCCATTCATAGTCGGCAAAGAGTGTCCAATCGAATGGTATAACATTCATATCATACACATGATCCTTTCTGAGGATGTCATAGGTATTTTTGAGAATACAGTCGACAAGAGCCACTTCATACGCACCGTCAAATTTGATGGCGGGGGAGAGTTTTGTCCAAAAATCACTTGTCGTATTCAAGTCGTTGTAGAGAGGGTCTGAAACGTTGGACATGAAAGTTACAAAGAAATCATTGGACATTGTCAAAATCTTCAACACCGATCCAAGAATCAAAATCAGAATTTTATCCTAGCCACCGAACAAGTAACTGTTTCTTACCCCTGCGAGTACGTGTCTTTAATATCTTTTCAATTTGATAGATTTCGCTATTATTTTTAACTTTTTGTAGTTCATAGTCATAAAGATCGCCGAGAATCTCTTCATCTTTGGTATCAAGCAGGCGATAAGTTATGGGTTTAGTTTATAGGATTTTTACCACTTTAAACACTTCAGTGGACCAGAAGTAATTCCCCTTTTCAAAAACATTAGTTGTCCTATTAATTCGAACAGTATCACCAAAATTGAATTTAGTTTTCTTCTTGTCAATCGCTTCATTGGAATATTTTTTAAGAAAAGTATAAATTGTGTCAAGATCACAATGACGAACTTTCGTTGGTGTAGAGTTGGACAATTATCGATGAGGTTGTTGGTTATAAATCTACATAATTTTATTTAAATCATGAATAAAAGCCGATTCATTTTTCAATGTATAATATCTTGAAATTAAAAGTCGAATAGTTCTTATCAATCGATCGGCTAATGCAGCCTTTATAGGACTATGACTATGATAAAGCAGTGTACTATATTTCACTAGTACTTTTGCAACATGGGGATTAACAAATTCATTACCGCGATCCGTTTGAATTTTTTCATATGAATCCTGTTCGAGAATACTTTCAATGGCCTGAGCAACTTCAACGCCTCTCTTTGATCGCAATGGAATTGCAAATGCATAACGACTAAAAACACTGATTGCAAGTAGAATTTACTTGTACGGTGTATTGTGACGTCGGTGAATCTCAACTAGAGTCATAAGATGTTCTCACATTGTATGCAATTGGTCAAAGGATTTACTTTTTCGATATTGATTAACACAAAGTCTCAGATTTCTGCACAGAGTGTAACTTGATTTATTTTTTGGATAGTCTTGTATACTTTTAGTGTGAACACCCGTGACTTTGGAAAGAGTGGTGGGGGAACTTAAACTCCCCGCCTCACGAATATTTTCATAAACACCTTTCAGAACTTCAACCATTTTGAACGTAAACACGTTGTGTAACGTCTGCTACCCTTTTGTATACTGGATGGTGATGGTAACATGAAACGTTTTCGCTTTTTCCTCGCTGCCATTGTCAAATTTTTTCCACTAGGTTGCTAGTATTTTCCAAGATTGATTCAGAATCTTCCTCCTCTTCTTCTTCTTCATGTTCATATTTTAATGATGTCGATGTTGATGATGATATTGATGCGCGTTCATTTAATTTTTTTAGAATTTGTCTATTGCTAATAAGACTTTTGCGGAAGTTTAATGTATTTAGAAAGTTGTATAGATGAGCGTCAAATGATAATAGTCCTTTACGATTTGTAACCATATCATAGATTAAATCAAGTAGATTATAGCTCTTGCCCTGAATTATAATCCCTTTCCCATTGCTCTCAACTTGAATATGATCTTAACCACTTTCCATGAGATAGGTTAGGAGTCGTGTTAATTTTTCAACCAATGTTTGGGGCCAATTATTTACAAATTTAAAAAAAAATGAATACAGATACTCCTTCTTTAATTGTGTTCCAGCAGCAGTAGACTCTTGAGAAGATGATTCTTTTTTGTGATCAATACCAACAGCAGCAGCAGTGGGCTTCGACCGATAGGACTTGTGTTTGTCCACTCGGCGAAGTGTATCTTGACGTAAAAGCAGTTTTTCATCATCCTCAATATTTTCATTGTCAAGGAATTTACTCAGATTGTTCTCAAAGTTTTCCACGGGTGAGAGAGCGAGTTCAATTGGAATCAATTTATAGGGTTTTGGCATTCTCTAATGAAAACTGTTTACATGTCCTGCGACTATTGGCAGTAAAAGTGTGAAAAAGCTGCCGCCTGCCTGAAGAAGTCGTTTCTTTTTAAAATTCTTTCCTTTCTTTTCAGAGGCCAATGTACGTACAATGGAACGATGTTCCATTGTACGCCTGTTGCTTAAATACTTCTGGCAGTTGAACATTACCCTCGGTCAAATTTAAACAAAGTTCAGATATTAGATTAATGAAATCATTGTCAATACCATGTTTGAGTATTGCTTTCCTAAGCGGAGGCTTTGAAGTGCTTAGAACTGAAAACAAATGCGATTTTTCATGTAGTCTCTTCAGTGTTATGATAGCTAGTACTAGGTCTTTTTAGTGTTCACGAGGAGATATAGTGTAATGTCATTGTCGAAAACATCTGTGGCTACACGCAGATCTTCCGATTTATTTTGATTCAGATCCAATAGGATATAACCGTTGGGTTTATTAGTTTCCTTATTGTATGCTGAGAGCAAAAATTTAGGGACACCAGGATAGATTCGTTTATTGAAGGTCATTAGCGAGCGAGAATCACGAACAACTCCGTAGATGATATAGTGGGTACAGTTCAATGCAAGTGTGTTCATACATTTGCTCCGATGAAAGAGATTGTGTAGAACCAGTGTAATGGAAATCTGTTCAAGATGAGACTGAACAGGAACAATTGGAGCATGTGCGGGGACCACTGTTAAATAGATTTGTGCCCGATCGTAAATTCTCAGCCAAGAGTTTGGTTCAATTATACTAAAACCACCAAGTCTCTGCATGAATCTCATCTTTACAAAACCCGTGGTGGCAGCAATTGCTTTTATTTTATTGTATGACTTCTGCCAAACACTGCAACAATAGTAGATTTTTTCCGGCTTTTTCACAAACATTTTATGGCAAATTTTAATTATTTTAGTTAAGAGTGTTGTTTTTCTCGACATTGACGGCCCACACAGAAACAATCTGAATGGTTTTTTAAATTGATACATGTTCCCTTCAACAGTTTACTCGGACAACTAACTGTAGACCATAGTTGTCTAATGAATAAATAATTTCCCTATTCCGTTCAAGAATAATAATAAGAATAAGAAGACGAATAAAAGAATCATATTTTCTTTTATTATATGCATAAGAAAGTAATAATACGTTAAAAAAAATACTACATTGAAAAAAAGCACATTAAACATGAAAAAAATACACTTTTTTAAATTTATTTATGATGAAAAAAATAAAACATTTACATAGGCACAGAGAGAGAAAAAACCAGTTAAATAAATACACCTTTTTTTGTTTATTTATAGAAAAAATACAACATTAGAATAAAGCACTTGAAATAATATCACTTTTTTTTCAATGAAACATGTATATTTACAAAAAAAAATCTGCTATAAGTCAAAAAATATAACTTTGATTGTGGCGGTGCGCCCCCCCCCAAAGGTTTTAGAAAAAAATTTACTGGCCTTTATTAAAACCGAGACTTTCCCAATGGATAACACATTCGGCCCGGTCTGAAGTTAAATAGAGTCCAAGGGGGAGGGTAGTCACAACGTCTTGACAAACATAGACCTTTTCAGAGAGGTACTCATGGCAATTTTTTCTACATTTACAGTAAAGTTCCTGTAGTTGAGAGAACAAATTGCCAGCACTGTGTCTCTTGGAATCGTATTTTAAACAATGCGGTTCATGTAAAATTCCATTTCGAAATTCGTCTCTACATAGCGTGTGGGCCATCAGTTGCAACATTACTTGGTTTTCACATCATTTGTTGGTATAAAGTAAACTTTCAGACCTAAAAACACACCACTGGAAATCATGTCGCTTCCCGTTTCTGATTTAAAAAATAAAAGCTGATTTGGCACCCGACGTTTCACTAGCTCTGGGTAAAGACCACTCCAATTGGTGTAGTCCATCCGTGAGCTGATAATTTCACCGTGCGCCAAATCATCAATTAGATTTGGGTTTTTACTTTTAACAGTAGAGAATCTGTGTCCCCGTAGCAGATCTCTACTTGCCCCTTTTCCGGCCATTGTACCCTAGCAACATTGTAGTAGAATTCCAACATGAGCTTTTTAGAGATCTCCAAGATCGCGCTGATTGCAGAAATATTTTTATTTAATACAATACTTCTCTTTTTTCTAATTCAATAGTACCATGTCCGGGCCAATGATTGTGAAGGAAGTGTAATTTGGATCGGCAATAATTTGAGCACATTGTTCGGGATCGGTCACGACGTTACAACGATTCCTATTGCGAACACTCTCGCACATTTTACCAAAAGCCGAATTCAAAATGAGCTTATAAATTTCTTTTTCGGCTTTCGTCTGTGCTTCAGAACGTTTTTTGACAAAAGTGTCAACAAACGTTCTCAGATAGAGTTTTTGACTAAAGTAGAGTGCTCTATGAACCTTTTTGACGTCGAAACCGTTGTCGCACATCCATTTTAAACTTACATGATGTACATTAATGTTTTTTTTCGGCAGAAGGTCAGCAATAAGTTTTTGTTTTGAAGGTGACCAATTCAATCCGTCCACCTCAACTAAATGCCTCTTGCGAGGGCTCAAAGTCCTTAGTCACAGGTCTATTGATGCACGGGAAAACAAAATCCTTTACTGAATCGTGAAGCTCAAATAGTATCTTCCCATCAATTTCAAAAAAAACATCCAACCAGCCCAGTCTCCTCAACCCTGTCGATGTTAGGGAAACGGAGTGCTTGGGGGTCATTGAGCCATTTATAGTCACCGCAAGGTAGCGCATAATGGGACATGGCTAATCGGTAGAGAGACTTTATATCAAGGAAAACTGCATCCGATTTTGTCCCCGTCTTCTCTCCAGTTGGATCGGTTTCGAATATAAAATCTCCGAGAAAAACAAATCCCCCCCTCATGGATCTTTCTATGAACAGGTGCTGATCAGTGTCCGTCATTATCACAATTTTTTCCCCACTAAGTTTTAGGATGAGGTCCATCACCAGATGAGGAGATGAAAAATAATAGCCCAAAGCAAGATAAAATTCCTTATAGATTGTTTGAGTATGTTTATACATAATTTCTAACAGAGTTAAAACGTCACTCGAAAAATACAGATTGCAGTTGTCAAGGCTATTTTACATGCTCCCTCTGCCCACACTTTTTTAGCAAAACTGTATTCATCGGGGGTGCACCTACGATCCTGTAGACTGTCGTAAAACGATTCAATCGATGGAATAGTTTCCTCGGCGAATCTCGACATGGAACAATAATAATCACAAGGATATATGCCCTTGACCGTCAACAAATCATATAAATCATTTGGAAATTGTTGCTTGAGAAGGGAGAAAGCGTTGCAGCCGTCATCGTTTTTCTGTACTTGAATTAATTCGCTCAATGATTTGGGAAAAAACTGTAGGAATCTAAAAAGCGAATTTTATTCGTGTACTCAACGTCGGCTTCAACAAATTTCCACTTAAATTCCAAAACAAGCAACTTTTCCGATGATTTAGGTATGATTTTGTAGGAAAAGCTGTCTATCACCCATGTATCATCCACTGTTCCATTTCTTTGAAGATGTGCCAATGCTGGTAGCACATACTTCAGATCGTAGTTAGAGTTATGTATAAAAACCGGAAGAAAGAGTTGCTGTTTAATTTTTAAATTACATGAATTGTGAGCCCAACCCCGAAAGTTACTTTTTCCCATTGAATTGGGGTCAATAAGGTGATTATGATCCTGGACCGCGTCTTTTGGGGCAAGAACACCCCTAAAAACCCAAAAAATCATTCACTTTTCTAGTGCCAGTTTCCCTTTATCTGATAAATTCATTGGGTAGTTGGTATGACGCAATCATAAAATGGCGGTATGTGCCGTTTTTGTTAAATATACCAATCACTTCTCTATGCTACCATCCACATCCATAGCCAAAAAAACTCTTTCAACTGCATTTTATTGTTGGAATCGCGACGGGCATGCGCATAGGAACACACAACCAGTTTGTGTTCCTTGACTATATTTGGCCTTAATGGGTCTGATACCTCCACCGGTCTTGATTCACAATCTAACGATATTTTATCAACCTGTAGAAGGGAAGTTTGTAAGTTTTTAAATTGTAAAGTATCTTTGCCTTCTGTCGGCATTTCAATTCTTTGATTGCCATGAATTTTAAAATATCTCATATGATCCGTGAATGTTCGCTCAGATCTAAATGAGGAAAGGCACATGAGGCAATAGAGACATTCTCCTTTCTTCGTGCCTTGGGACAGGAGTCGACTTATTGCTGTAACGGGGAAAAAATGACCATAGGAATTAACATCTTTGTGAGGCTTGTAAATAACCCAAACCCAATTTTTAACATGATCTACCATCGGTGTCCTAACTGAATACAAAACCCCTTTTTTATTTGGTTTCTTTCCCCCATTTATAAATTCCGTGTCATACTGGAGAACAACCACCCCCAACCCAAGATTTTCATTTGCTTTTTTAAATATGCTTATCTCTTTCAAGGACATCGGATACTTCCCCTCTAGACATTCAAAATTTACCTTAGGGATATTTTCTCCGCCCTTACGTGCAAGTCCGTCGAGATTTTTCATTGACGACTCATTTTTTAGTGTTTTATGGGCTGCTGCTAAAAATGCGTATTTAATGCACTGCAGCCCTATGTCAAATTTGAAGCCCTGAACTCCTCCAGTAACTGACAAATCTGGGTGGCATTTTATTCGTCAACTACCCCACCCTCCCCTTAAAATAAGGTTTTTTTTAATCTACTGAGATTCAGATCCATGTGTTCAATGTATAAAATGGTGGACCCACTTCCCCTCTCGTTAAACGTGTCCAAAGTCAATATTAATTTATTTACCCAGTTGAAAAAGTTATTCTCCAATTCATTTAGACCAGGGTAAAAAGTCTGGTTGCCGTTTGAAAAATGAAAATAAAAAATATCCCCGGATGTCCCCTTTTGTAAATAAACTTTTTGATTCACTGATGCTTTAAACCCCCCCCCCCCCAATTCTGAATCTTAATCTCAATTTGTGCTCGAATTCTGTCGATGTAGCTATGAAAAACATTTATAGGGTCAGTTAAAATAATGCCCCTCTCAACCGCGTTTTCCTCGGGAGGGTTAAAATCTACCCTATATGTTTGTAAGTGACTTAGAGCAGACTCTAACAAATAAAATTCACGTAATTCCGGGGACATACCACTATTTTCATGTCCTGCACCTATTTGTATAGGATCCAATTCACTAATAGTAAAACTATCGTCAAAAATATCCCCGGAAAAATTAGATCCAACAACTTGCATTGTTGTATTACTACTACTACTACTATTATTAGCACTAGGTGTATCATTAAGGGGAATGGTGGGGGTGACATAGAATTGTCAATAACACCATCCTCCGTCTGTTCAATTAAATTAGATGGAGATGGCATAAAGTCCCCTGGGCTAGTTAGCATGTCTTCCAGTGTGTTTGGAGACAATCGCTCAAGCCAGACTGTACTGTCCTGTGACGTAATTTCTATATGGGAATTCGGTTCAGTTACACTACTAACATCACCTAAATGCTCACGCATAAATCTATTTACCCATTCTGGATCCTCTATCATATCAAAGTCACAAGTTAAATCATCTGCGCTAGCCATATCCCCAAAAACATCATTAAGAAAACCTCTATGCCATTCCATACTGTCTAGAACTAATGCTGATGGTTCGTCTCTGAACTCCATTGGTGGTGATAGAATTGGTCCTGTAAATGCTGATGTTTCATCGCCCAATGGCGGTGGTATTTCATTAATCTATAAAAAAGGAGCTTATTTTTTATGTGAAATAACCATTATTTTTATAAAGTTAATAAACTATGTGAATTTTTCATAGTCATTGTCCCACCACCTGAACAATTAAAAGAAGAAAAAAAAAGTTACATTGGCATATGTCTTTCATAATGACAACTGAACATGTTAAAAATATATTTGGTTTAGTCAGGAAAATGAAGTCTTATTCTTAGAGGATAAGTTAGAACAAGAGAATGATATATAAAACTAATGGTTTTATTCGAAAAAAAAATAGTTTTCAGAATAAAAATGCAAAATAGGGATCCAACTCTAGTGCCTGTCCCTCTTGATTGTAATTCTCAATAAAACCCGACCATCGTTCAACCGAGGCAGTATGTTATATGAGGCATTGCTCTTCAGCCTCGGTTAATGGGCATGCATCCCATACATTGGTTACTGGTGTTGGTGTAACTTTCTCCCCTTTCTCGACAATCCGAATTTTCCTATGTCGCTTGGCGACGGATTTGATTGAAGTGCTGGACGCAGTAAACCTGGACTAAATAATTCAGAGTAAGCGAAGAACTTTTTTCTCCTTCCATGTCAACAATTAAAGTGCCCCCCCCCAAATTTTTACATGTCAATCGCGAAATAGCATTATTCACCGCAAGCATATAAGAAGTCGATTTACTAAATTATTAAACAATTTTTCTTTTGAAAGGAAAAGCTTTTAAAAATTTACAAACGATTTAAGAATTAAAGCTTCGGTAAATAGCCCCCAAGACCATCCTTGTGTTTCAGACGTCGTTCATAAAGAACTAATTAAAAGCTATAAAATTGTAACACCCAGAAGGTTCCTGTATCTCATTACCCCAAATATATGCATGCTAATTCAGTTATATTGTGCCGCAAATTTTTACATGTCAATCGCGAAATAGCATTATTCACCGCAAGCATATAAGAAGTCGATTTACTAAATTATTAAACAATTTTTCTTTTGAAAGGAAAAGCTTTTAAAAATTTACAAACGATTTAAGAATTAAAGCTTGGGTAAATAGCCCCCAAGACCATCCTTGTGTTTCAGACGTCGTTCATAAAGAATTAATTAAAAGCTATAAAATTGTAACACCCAGAAGGTTCCTGTGTCTCATTACCCCAAATATATGCATGCTAATTCAGTTATATTGTGCCGCAAATTTTTACATGCCAATCGCGAAATAGCATTATTCACCGCAAGCATATAAGAGGTCGATTTACTAAATTATTAAAATATTTTAAGAATATCTATTTAAAAATTAAGTAGATAATAACAGCTAGCTCGCCAGATTCCTTCTCTCCTTCGGAATGCGGTGCGAGACGAATTACAGTTGATCTGATTGCATTCAGTGATTCGATTAATCTCGTCTCGGTGTTATCCTGAGCTTCATCCAATTTTGCATGCTTTTGCTGCGATGGCTGATCAGCAGCATTCTAAAATAAAAATCATTTTCAGTCTTCAAACTATTTAGCTTATGAGAGGGCACTGCTCCTTCAATAGCACAGTACCAAACCCCCAAAAGTTGAAAAAATGACAATTTAATTAGCTACTTCAATTTTTACTTATTCAGAATATTAATGGAGGGCACTGGGCCTTTCAATTCCATAGTACCAAACACAAAAAGTTGACAATTATAGACCTTTTTTTATTATATGCAAAGCTTTTAAAACTTTTCATATATCTAAATTGCGAAATACTTAAAATCACAGACAAAAGGAATAAAGAAGACTCCTAGACATAACCTAAACCAAAAAAATTATTAAGTATATGAAGGGGGGTCACCCTCTAGTCAATATCTCACCCCTTTACGGTAAAGTTTTTTTTTTAGCACTTTCAAAAGAGGTATCTATTCTAATTAACCGGCCTTTGTGATTCAAGAGTTCGTGATTTGAACAAAATTCGAACTTTATCGTAAAGAACGAGGTATTGACTAGGGGTAAACTCCTTAATACATGTGATAAAAACATATAAATATAGAAGTTTCGTTATGTAAGTTAATTCGTAAGTTAATTCATAACTCAATTTTGAGAAAGCCATTTAGCCAACAAATTTGTAAACATGCTAAACTTAATCAGATAGTGAGAAAACTGACTGGCACTGTTTCGAATATTTACCTAAATTTGAAGAAAAAAAAACAGAGACATTTTAATTAGAATAGACAGATTTTTTGAAAGAGTGATAAGGTTTTGCGTAAAGAACATCAAATTGAGGAAGGGGCGACCCTTCATATCCGAATTAAATTTGCCAAAACTAATATGCAAGTTCCATTTCAATTTTTATATACAATGAGCCAAAATCGAAGTGTACCTGCCTCTTTTTTTTGAATATTTACTAAAATTGAAACACATGGACTGTTTAATTAACATAGGAAGCTTTTTTAAAAGAGCTAACAGCACGGTGAAAAAAAATGTAAGTAAGGAAGGTAAAAGAAGTTCTTCCATAACTTAATGGCGAGACAAAAATAGATTTCTTTTTTTATTATAATATAAGAAAATTTTACTCACCAGAAGTCGCTTAGAAGATTCCATATCTCTATCAATGTAAATGATTGAAAAATATAGATATTGATAGAATGAATGAACTATTCAAACTGAATAAAATTATAATTTGAAACTTGAATATATACAAAAAATAACTGAATATATTAACACCTAAACAAGAAACACTGGTTTTCTGACACGGATTTACCCTAAAAGGCATGTATACCATATATATATTACGAAGTAGAAATCTAGTCTACGTAAATTATGTAAGAAACTTGTCCTTCATAACATATTGCGCAATTCTCAACTAGCACAAGATGGACTAGAAGTATAATACCATGTGAGGGAGTTCTGAATCTCTTTGAAAAGGTGTATACGTCCCGGCAAATAACATAGAGATTACTAGGGCCGTACGCAAAGTATAAGGCCATGTGAGGGAGTTCTGAATCTCTTTGAATATGTGTAGAGGCGTACGCAAATAGCATAGAGATTCCTAGGGCCGTACGCAAATAGCATGGTCCTATGGCAGTACGCAAATAACATGGTCCTATGGCAGCACGCAAATAACATAGAGATTCCTAGGGCAGTAAGTAAAGTATAAGGCAATGTGAGAGGATACTCACTCTCTTTGAAAAGGTGTATACGTCCCGGCAAATAGTATAGAAATTGCTATGGCACCAAGCAAAGTCCATATGTACTTACTACTTATGCCCCCAGGGCATACCTTAAAACCCTTGTCCCGAGGATTGTGGGGGAGTCTCCTCCTCAAAAACATATTTTCTATTTGGAAATCAACTATGCTGAACAAAATGGCTATCTCAAAATTTTGATTGGATGTGTTTGGGGAAATGAGGGGCGTGGGGGGGGGGGCTATGTGCACTCCAATCAGTTTCAAATATAGAAAAGGGAAATAGCCCTTTGAATTTCCAATCAAATGAGCCTTTCTTGAAGTTTATACGACAACGCCTTCTACAAAAACCTTATATGCCCCCCGAGCATAACTTAAAACCCTTGTCCTGAGGGGTGTGGGGGGAGTTTCCTCCACAAAAACATATTTTCTATCTGGAAATCAACTACGCTGAAACAAATGGCTATCTCAAAATTTTGATTGGATGTGTTTGGAGGAATGAAAGGCGTGGGGGGGGGGGCTAGTTGCCCTCCAATCACTTTCGACTATTAAAAAGGGTACTAGCCCTTCGAATTTCCAATCGAATGAGCCTGTTTTGAAGTTTCAACGACAACGCCTTCTATAAAACCTTATATGCCCCCAGGGCATAACTTAAAACCCTTGCCAAAGGGTTGTGGGGGAATGTCCTCCTCAAAAACATGTTTTCTATCTGGAAATCAACTACGCTGAACAAAATGGCTATCTCAAAATTTTGATTGGATGTGTTTGGGGGAATGATGGACGTGGGGGGGGGGGGGGCTAATTGCCCGCCAATCACTTTCGACTATTAAAAAGGGCACTCGAACTCTCAATTTCCAATTGAATGAGCCCCTTTTGAAGTTTCTACGACGACCCCTTCCATATGAAGTGCCCTGCTCTAAATGAAAAAATAATAAATAGTACATTGTGCCAACACTATTCGTATATACCCTCAGGGCATAACTTAAAACTCTTGCCCCGAGGGTTGTGGGGGAGTATCCTCCTTAAAAACATAGTTTCTATATTGAAATCATATATACTGAACAAAATGGATATCTAGAAACTTTTATTGGATGTGTTTGGGGGAATGAAGGGCGTGGGGAGGGGGGGGGGGGGCTAGTTGCCCTCCAATTACTTTAGACTATTAAAAAAGGCACTAGCCACTCCAATTTTCAATCGAATGAGCCCTTTTTGAAGTTTATACGAAAACTCCTTCGATACAAAGTGCCCGGCTGAAGAAAAAAAAAACACATTGTGCCCACATCGTTCTTTACTTAGGCAGCACTAGCGCACTGCCTATGACCTCTGTTCGTTTTGGGTTACATTTATTTATCGATGCTGATTTTTAGTAATTTCACGCTTGGTAGATTATTTGATTTTATTTTTGCTCATTTTTGGTTTAATGAAGTTCTTTACCTTTCTTTGAAAAACTTATTTTGTGGAAAAAGTTTTTTTAATTAATAGAAGTAAAAAACAAAGTAAGACTTAAAACAAACGGAAATTAAACTATACATGAGGTAGGCTACCACACCTTGAATGCCCCACACTTTAGGGTAAAGTTTTATCATTTAAATGTTGATTACACGCTCATCAAAGCATCAGTGATCATCGCCTCGAGAAAAATGTGAAATTTCACAATTTACGGGTGGGGTTTTAATACAACACACTAGAGCCTTAAACGTCTAAATTTGAGGGTGTAATTTTCACCGGAATTTAACTCCTTTTAGGGTGTTTTTCCTCTTTTCCTAAAATCATGCAAATTTTCTTATGCTGATAATTCTTTAACGGCCAAATTAAAAATAATACGAACTTTACATATCTGAGTCGGCATTAAAATTAGATCTTTTGATGCACATGTGATCAAAACTCTCATTTTTTGAATTTTGGTTTTTACTGAAAAGGAAAAAATAATTTTTAAAACCAAGCTGACTAAGCATGGCAACACGAAAAAACGTTGAAAAACGAGGTTGTTTGCAGCCTGTAAAAACAAACAAACAAGGAAAATACAAATACTTATGCCACAGCTCAGCCGCCCTCAGTGTAATATCAGATCCCCTGATTCTCGTCCTCGGGCGAGGTATCATGACATTCAGCCCCCCCCCCCTCCCCCCCCAAAAAAAAATATATAAAATTAATAAATGTGCACTAAGGTGACCAAAGAGGTCTTATCGTCTCCATTTAATCAGATGCAGATTTTCCTCGGAATTAAAATGGGAAGAGGGTGGGACTAAAAACGAAATAATGTATATAATCAACTAGTCATACTTTTTGGCTTCTTCCAAATGGCAGAGATATTCATAGGCAAGGTTTTCACGTCGCTTTTGGTCCAACTTTTCGGCAGTGATTTCACCAGCAACAGGTTCCATTTGTACCTTTACAGGACAAAAAAGAAATTTATTAGTAACAGTCATTCTTCTTTTGGAAGAAAGGTATGCTAGCATAAAAAAATATCAGTTTGCCTCCTAAATAAACTGCCTAATTGGCCAACCTCTCGCTATACCACCATGTCAATAGCAGAATACTTACATTTTCAAAATACTCTGGCTTTCAAGTTATTGACGCTAATTAAAAACCACAAATATCTAGTGACTCCAAATTGGGGTGTTATCTCAGGATAAAGGGAGAGGAAGACGGAGAGAAGCGTCGAGTAGTCTCACTTAATTTAAATGAATAGTAAATTACTCCAATTGAAGGAATATCCATGATATGAAAGGCAGATGGATGAAGGGCTAGTGAACATGATGACAATCTGTTGCAAGAACACACACCAACATCTACGTGTAACGGGAACTCGAGCTGACAGAATCCAGCTGAACATCGACGATAAACTAGGAGATAATCAATACGTGGACGATTAAACACTTCAATGAATCAGTCGTTCAAGACGAGTACATTTTAAAGCGAGAGACAAACAGTGCTAGTCTGCCAGGTGAAGCCATTAGCATCCCCAAAACAAAGTACATGCCCACTGAAAAACAATTAATCGGCGTCCATCAAAACACAATAGCTTGGACTCGTAGATGAATATCGCTGCTACCTTGGGTTAATGATTGACATAAAAGGAAAGAAAGGTAAGAATAAGCAAGGTGTGAAGCGTGTTCGGTCAGCTTCAAAAGCCATCGTGGTTACGAAACAAAAATTAGCCTGAAGACCAAAGTCTGAGTTTATGTGACATGTGGTAAAAGTATTTTTTCGTTTTCTGTCCCCTCCTCCTCAAAAGGAACTTTGATCCCCCCCCCAAAAAAAAAAGAAGCATTAGGCTCGTGAGCACCTATGTTGACCAATGTTTGACACTGAAAATAAAGGAGAGATATATTTTAAATTTGCAGCAATAAATCCAAGACTATGGCGCTCAAATGCATGTTTAGCCAGATATGGATTCCTATTTATAAGTCTTGGCCAGATATGGATGTCCAGGCTACCCCCGTTAACGTGTAATATTTGTTACTTGGCCTCAAAAAGTTACAGGCAAATATCTAGTTTTAAAGTCTACAACTCTGGGCCTAAAATTTTATATTCTGCCAATTGTCACTACACTTATCGTATGTGCTTAAAAGCGGTACTCATAAGTATATCCGATTACACTTTCATGCATAAGCAAGTGGGTATAGGAAATATTTAAGCATTGTTGGAGCCACCATGAAGCAACACTCAAATTTATTCAAGAACAGACAAGGTCAAATTGGATTCTTACTTTTTTTTCTTTTTTTTTGTATTGATCATGTATTTTGGGAAATGCCCTATGATTCTATAAAATTAAAAATCAAGTTTTTTTTTTAACTAAAACCGCGTTAGTTGAATTGGCTTCTTTAAGGCTCAAATATTCCTTCCGGTAAGGTTACTGAAAAAAAATGTTTTTTTTTAATCAATTATTCTGATGGGAATCCCCGCTAAAGTTATTAGTTGTGCAGGCCTAGGCTAAAACCGAGATACGAAGTTTTCCTACAAACAACCTGGGATTCTTCAACGCCGAGATAACAATAAACTGCATTGGCCAACAATAAAAATATTTTGGTCTCCAAGCTATAGTACTCTTCAGGTTCTCCCAAGTTAAATTAAAAAAATTCTTATAATTAACTCTTAGTTTAAAGATGCTTAATTTTCATAATTTGCTTTTTCATGACATAACCAATTCAATAAAAAATATTATTTAAGAAAGCCGTCAAGTGCAGTTTTTATACTTATTTAAAATGTATATTTTTTTTCTAGCATCCACAGTTCAATGCAACATTTTTTTTTTTAGTTTTACGGTTGACTTTTTGTGCATCAAACAAAAATAAAGTTAAAAATAGAATCAAAATATTAGTATGTGGATGGTAGAAAAAAACTGATAAATTTTTGAAAGCATACGAAACGGCACAAGAAAATATTTGTGAATAATTCAGCAACAATTTTTATGGAAAATACTAAAGTTTTCAAAAAAATCTTATAAAGGCAACACATGATCTATAATCGAAGTTCTGATTGCATATCTGAATTTAGCGGAGTTTTTTTTTTTTTATAAAAAACCCATGTTTTAGCTCTTGAGCGAATAAAAAAGCTAACAAGTTGTTGCCCAGTGTATTTTCTTTTTAGCAAAGAATACATATAACTGTCAATGAACAATGGTGAAACATGAGAAGACATCTGGAAATTTCCATTTCCAGGATAAGAAACTGAATAGGCAATTCCATATCTAACACCTTAGTTGTTAAGTTTCGGACCACAATGAGACATTATTCTTGGATAGCATTATTTATTCTTAGATTCTCAAGTAAGCAAGTATTAGATTTCTTTTGCGTTGTATTGTCGAATTTTAACCCTACAAGGTTGAGCAAAATATTAATTATAAGTTGGTTCCGTGGCTACTTTATTTTACTTGAGTGCTGATCAGTAGCCTCAAATCTGAATTTCCTTTTTCAGTACTGTTGAAAACACAGCTGAAGTACAACTGAAGACAAGAACAGCTTTGCATTTAGCACACCTTTAGGTGAAAAGTTTGCAAAATCGTGAGTTATAAGAATTTCCTATGCAAAAACACATATACACGTTAAACCAAAAACACCTAAATTGCAATTACGTTAATAAAACTAAAATTTGAAAATTTGGTTAATTTAAGAATGAGAGTTTGTCAACCATTCTTTGGACGACATGAAACCTGTAATCTGATCCGCAAGGGGAAATTTGTCCTCTAATCTTGTCCTTAACATTAGATTTCTCCCAGGACCCAGGATTCTTTTTAAGAACTGGGCTCCGAGAGCAGGCAAAAACGAAGTGGGGTGAGGCTTTGCACCTGTGCTTTATCTCTGAAATCACATAATGTATTTAGATTAAGCATTAAGAACGGGTGTCGAGGGGATATAAGCACTTTACTGAAAAAAATATAAATGTTATTACTCTTATCTACTTAATCAATCCAATAACGCTTACACTTTTTTCGATGATTGTAGTCAAATACATGCACAAACGATAATGACCTTATATCTCCATTTTTTTCGGTAATGTATGTATTATGTTCTGGCCTTGGGAAGGCATAGGGGTCCCACTGCCAACTCATGTCCATATCTGCAAGTTTTTAGTTTGACTCGATTATTTATTGTAATTTCTCAGTTTCACGCTTGGTAGATTATTTGACTATATTTTGGCTAATTTTTGGCTTAACAGAACTCTTTACATTTTTTGAAAAACTTATTTCATGGAAAAAGTTTTTTTAGATTAATTTCTGTTCGTTTTATATCTACATAGTATTTTCAGGGAAAAAGAAAATAATACTTTAAATCTTTTCGTTTTTTTTTAAGAATTTATAATAATTTTTAAGCTATCTGTTAAGAATTTTTTTTAGCTCTTTTAAGAATTTTTTTAAGCTATTTGTATGCTGGAGAAAATTTTTCAGCAATTTTTAACAACGTACATTTTTAAAAATCTGGACACAAATAGTAGTGTTTAATTTAGTTTCATACCTCCTCTAGTTGCCCTGAAATGGTAAACTTGATACCATTCACAAAAAAATCTGTTTACTCTCTTTGATAGCTTGGATACGCTTACGCTATTTTGTTTTGGTTAAATTTTAAGAGTAGAAGTAGCCCCGGAGGTTTGAACATACCCTCAGTCGTTCTTGGGACACTGCTGAGATGCCATATTGGGAATTAGCATTAAAACAGTGCATTTTGATTTAATCTTAAGGCAACATTTAGTTTTTAAACATAAAGGCAAATGTCTAGTGGTCTAAACAACAAGTGCCCTGGTCTAAACAACAACAACAACAAAAAAATAATACATTATACCCACATCGATCTTTACTATAAAAATGTCAAGCCTTCCAATAACTTTCAACTGTTAAAAAGGGCATTAGGTCTTCTGGTTTTCAATTGAATGAGCCCTTTTTGAGTCTCTACAACAACGTTTTCTATATTCACCTTATATGCTCTCTGGGCATAAATTACAACCCTTACCCTAAGGGTTGTGAGGGTAGTTGTCATCCTCTAAGACCTAGTTTCCAGAACTTTTAACTACGTTAAACAAAATAGTTATCTCAAAATTTTGATTGGGTGTGTCTGGGAAAATGGTGGGCGTGAGAGGGGCGTTAGTCGCTCTCCAATCACTTTCAACTATTAAAAAAGGCACTAGCCCTTTCAATTTCCAATCAAATGAGCCCTTTTGAAGTTTCTACGACAAAACTTTCAATAAAAACCTTATATGCCCCCAGGGCATAACTTACAACCCTTGCCCTGAGAGCTGATGGGGGGTCATCCTTAAAGACCTAATTTCCAGAACTTTCTCCAACGTTGAACACAATGGCTATCTGAAAATTTTGATTTGATGTGTTTGGGGGAATGGTGGGAGTGCAAGGGGGGTTAGTTACCCTCCAATCATTTTTAACTATTAAAAAGGGCACTAGCCCTCTCAATTTACAATTGAATAAGCCCCTTTTGAAGTTTTTACGACAACGCTATCTATAAAACCTTATATGCCCCCAGGGCATAACTAACAACCTTTGCCCTGGGGGCTCTGAGGGGTTTCTCATCATTAAATAGATAATTTCCAGAACTTTCAAATACGTTGAACAAAATGGCTATCTCTAAACCGTGATTGAATGTGTTTGGGGAAATGGTGGGCGTGAGAGGGGGGGGGGGGTTAATTACTCTCCACTCACTTTCGACTATTAAAAAGGGCAATTTCAATTTCCAATAAAATGAGCCCTTTTTGAAATTTCTACAAAAACTTTCTATATAAACCTTATATGCCCCCAGGGCATAACTCACAACCCTTGCACTGAGGGCTCTGTTGGGGTTCTCATCCTAAAAGAGCTAATTTACAGAACTTAAAACTACGTTGAATAAAATGGATATCTCAAAAGTTTGACTATAGGTGTTTGGGGAAAAGGTGGGGGGAGAGGGGGGTTAATTACTCTCCACTCACTTTCGACCATTAAAAAGGGCAATTCCAATTTCCAATCAAACGAGCCCTTTTTGAAATTTCTACAAAAACTTTATATATAAACCTTATATGCCCCCAGGGCATAACTTACAACCCTTGCACTGAGGGCTCTGATAGGGTTATCATCCTAAAAGACCTAATTTACAGAACTTAAAACTACGTTGAATAAAATGGCTATCTCAAAAGTTTGACTAGATGTGTTTGGGGAAAAGGTGGGGGGAGAGGGGGGTTAGTTGCCCTCTAATCACTTTCGACTATTAAAAAGGGCACTAGCACTTTGAACTTCAAATCGAATGAGCCTTTTTTCAAGTTTCTACGACAACGCCTTCTATAAAAACCTTATATACCCCCAGAGCATAACTATCAATCCTTGCCCTGAAGGCTGTGGGGGAGTGTCCTCCTCGCAAACATAATTTCTATCTGGAAATCAACAACGTTGAACAAAATGGCTTTCTCAAAATTTTGATTGGATGTGTTTCGGGAAATGGTGGGCCTGGAAGGGGTGTTAGTTGCCTTCCAATCACTTTCGACTATTAAAAAGGGCACAAGCCACTCAAATTTCCAATTGAATGATTCCTTTTCGAAGTTTCTACGACAATTTCATCGATACGAAGTGCCCTGCTCTAAAGGAAAAAAAAATAACAAATAATACATTGTGCCAACATCGTTCTTATATGCCCTCAGGGTATAACTTAAAACCTTGCCCCGAGGGTTGTGGGGGAGTGTCCTCCTCAATAACATATTTTCTATCTGGAAATCAACTACGCAGAACAAAATGGCTATCTGAAAATTTTGATAGGATGCGTTTGGGGAAATGATGGGCTTGGGGAGGGCTAGGTGCCCTCCCCTAACTTTCGACTCTTAAAAAGAGCACAATCCCTTTTAATTTCCAAACTAATGAGCGTTTTTTGAACTTTCTATGACCACGCCTTCTATAAAAGCCTTATATATCCCTAGTGCATAACTTACAACCCTTGCCCTGAAGGTTGTGGGAGAGTGTCCTCAAAAACGTAATTTCTATCTGGAAATCTACTACACTGAACAAAATTGCTATCTCAAAATTTTGATTGGATGTGTTTCGGGAAATGGTGGGCGTGGAAGGACTGACAGTTGCCTTCCAATCGCTTTCGACTACTAAAAAGGGCAAAAGCCACTCAAATTTCCAATTGAATGAGCCCTTTTTGAAGTTTCTACGACGACTTCTTCAATACGAAGTGCCCTGTTCTAAAGGAAAAAAATAATACACTTTGGCAAGATCGTTCTTATATGCCCCCAGGGCATAACTTAAAACCATTGCCCCGAAGTTAATAGGGGAGTGCCTTCCTCAAAATCATGTATACTATCATGTAATCATCTACACTGACCAAAATGGCCACCTCTAACTTGTGATGGGGTTTATTTGGGGGAATTAGGGGGGTGTGGGGGGGGGCTAGTTGCACTCCAATCACTTTCGACTATTAAAACAGGCACTAGCCCTTAGAATTTACAATCGAATGAGCCTTTTTGAAGTTTCTACGACAACGCCTTCTATAAAAACATTATATGCCCCCAGGGCATAACTTACAACCCTTAGCCTGAAGGCTGTGGGGGAGTGTCCTCCTCAAAAACATAATTTCTATCTGGAAATCAACTATGCTAAACAAAATGGCTATCTCAAAATTTTGATTGGATGTGTTTCTGGAAATGGTGGGCGTGGAAGGGGTGTTAGTTGCCTTCCAATCACTTTCGACTATTAAAAAGGGCACAAGCCACTCCAATTTCCAATTGAATAAGCCCTTTTCGAAGTTTCTACGACAAGTTCTTCGATACGAAGTGCCCTGCTCTAAAGGAAAAAAATAATAAATAGTACATTGTGCCAACATCGTACTTATATGCCCTCAGGGCATTACTTAAAACCCTTGCCCCGAGGGTTTTGGGGGAGTGTCCTCCTCAAAACATATTTTCTATCTGCAAATCAACTCCGCTCAACAAATTGCCTAACCACCACTGTTTTGGGGATGGTTTGGGGCTACGGCTGGGCGTGGGGGGGGGCCGAGGTGCCCTCCAATCACTTTCGACTATTAAAAAGAGCACTAGCCCCTCCAATTTCCAATTGAATGAGCCCTTTTCGAAGTTTCTACGACAACTCCTTCGATACGAAGTGTCCGAGTATGGGGAAAAAAAATAATACATTGTGGCAACATCGTTCTTTACTTAGGCAGCGCTATTGCGCTGCCTATGATATTGCTTAAAAGTGGTGCTCACATACATGTGTAACTTTTGTGTTTAGGCATTGACGTTTAAGAGGGACCTGCAAGTGAACGCCACTTAAATATATGTCAGAACAAGCTCGGTCAAAATGGGCGTTTAAATTTGTTGGTGTTAATCTTAATTTTCAAGAAATACCTTGTAACTCTATAAAGTTAAAAATTCTTTAGCGCTGAAATCTCCTAAACCTTATGAAAGGAGACTACGTTAGATTGGCTTCTGAAAGACTCAAATATTTCTGCCGAAAAATTTCTGATAAAAAAAAAAAAAATTACGTATTCCCAGTTGATTAAAATTCAATGTTACTTATCTATCATGGTTTTTAAAGGTTGGCAAATTCTTGGAGCTGATTACGACTCTGTATGGGACGACGTAAATAATTATGAGACGACTAGGAACGACGACGGATCAGACATAAAACAAGACAAGAAACCAAGTGAAATCGAAGAAAGAATCAAAGCTGTGTTAGAGCATTTCAAAAGCGAAAATCCTAAAGGTAACATCCAAAAAGTGTTGGAAACTGACAGGAGGAAACTTGGATTACTCTATAAGAAAAAATTACGTCATCTAACGTTATCAAGTAAAATCCTAAAGTTGTCAATGCTTTTATATTTTACTCTGTTCCAGAAGCACACCTGTTACTTATGAGGCGGATACGTACGTTGGGTTATGATGCGAAGTACATAGAAGCCATAACTTGCATGAATACGCCATTACCGAAAAGAAAAAAAAATCGACGCGCAAAATAAATAAGTTAGAACATACAACAACGTAGCAATGTGGTCAAACGAAAATATAAATTACCAGAATTAGTAAAAATAATTCCTAAATAGCTGACCCCGTGAAAATGAAGTAATTATACTTAAATATTGAATAAAGAAGTACATTAACGTAGAGAATCCAATAAGACTTAAAAGTAAATAATTATCGATTTTCCATACAATTTATTCATTTTAGGCACCTTTTTGAATTTACCCCCCCCCCCTCTCCAAAAAAATCCCGTATCCGTTCCTATTATGAGACTTTTGATATATGCATTTTTACCATTTTAATTAGGCTTGGTAACGATATACTTTCTGAATTCCGCTTTTTGCTTGAAATATCTATTGGATTATTTCCTTTCTTTTCTAATTTAATTTTACATCTTTTTTCATAGGACGTTTAGACGGAAATAAAAGAAGCAAATGATTTGTCAAAGAAGATTCTTCCCTCAAAGTAGACATTTTAAAAACATATTTATGAAATCAAAAAGAGGTAGGCCGCAGGCTTGTGAACACAGATAATAAAATGAGGACAAAAGCGACAATTGAAAAACAGGACAAATATGAAGAAAACACAAATAAAACAACATAAACTTGTGACATATATTATGGCAATTATACATCATAATGTATTGTGCATAAGCTTCCTTTAGTCATAATTTTGAGAACAAAACATCCAGGAATTTGGCAGATAGCTAAATATTTGTGCGTGCAGAAAGTCTTAAGGACTTTAACAGACAGAAACCAAGGCATTGGGCGGGAGCTTCTATGGACCCTGCAGGACACTGGAAATGAGAGGAAATTTCTTTAATATATTTTGGGATATTGCAAGTACTTTCTTTCATGGTTAGTCCGTTGTTCCACATTGGAAAATTTTTAGTCGTCTTTAGATTCAAGGTTAAGTAGTGCCGTTCTCAATCGGGGGCTAATTACTGCTTCATACTTAGCGAAACAGGATGTTTCGACATTCGTCCTCGCTTCTCATGCTTTTAAGAATCGCATTCTATAACTTTTCATTCTGTGGGATGGTTAAATAAAAAAAAAACAAGCTTTTTCAACTGAAAGTAAGGAGCAATATTAAAACTTACAACGAACATAAGTTATTTTGACTATGAGGGGGTTTCCCAGTCCTCAATGCCTCGCTCTTAACGCTAAAGTTGATTTGAGGGTCTAGCCATCCTCAAAGACATTGTTATTAAATATTTCGACTATACTGAACAAAGTGCCTATCTCAAATTTTGATCGGAAGTCTTTGAGGGGATGGGCGTGGAAGCGGGGTTAGCTGTCCTCAAATATTTGTGTTTACTTAAAAAGCACACTAGAACTTTCGATTACCGATCAAATGAGCCCCCCTATACTAATCTTCTAGGAGAACTGGTTTGACACGATCACCCCTAAGAAAAACAAAAACAAACTAAAAATAATAATAATAATCATAAAATAAACACGCATTCGTGATCTTGCATCTGGCAAAAAATGAAAAATTTCCCATTTTTGTATATAGGAGCTCAAAACCTCTACAGTAAGGTTCCCGGATATGCTGAATATGACAATGCAATTTTCATTAAGATCACTTGATATTTTGGGGGCGTTTCCCCCCTTTTTCAAAATTTGAACAAATTTTATCGGGCTCGTAAATGTTGATGGGTAACTTGTAAACTTGATTAATTTTATATATTCTGAATAAGCATGAAAATTCGATTCTTTCGATGTATTCTTTGTTGCTAAGACACTGTTTCTCAGAGTTTCGGTTACTATTGAGTTGCACCGGTCCTTACGCTTCGTTACCACGAACTGTTTGATAGTTGATCGGTACTAAATTTAGACAATCATAATTATCCGAACTTAATCGTAAGAAAGGTTTTCTTTTTCAGGAGTCCCTGGTTTTGACATCCCTGATCCTATTGACATTCCGGATGCAAATCCTGATGTAGGCGGTACAAATCTCAAATTAAGCGAAAGCAAGCTGTACGGTTTGAGTCAGCTGTCAGTAAAGCATGTTAAAGTCGATCTGGTTGCAATGAAGGTAAATATGCGGATTGTCTTGCTGTTTTTACATACAAAAACATTTTGTGATTTATAATCTAACATCCTGAGCGAAGATTAAGATACTAGAAAGCATTGGCAATGCCAGTTGTTAAGTATGATTCTGAAGCATGGGGGCTTCGAAATTTGAAGACATACTATATACTTTCCAGCGGAATTGCCCACGGCTAGTGCTTGGTACTCTTTTGAGCGAGTACTTATCAAACGAGAGGTTGCGCGAAAACTATAGTAAAATTCCACTTTCTAGGTCTAATGAAAGAAAAGTTAAGATAGTTAGGACATGTTTTATCAATAAATATGATAATTGGTAATCAGAAGTTCCCAAAAAGTTTGGTTTTGACTATTCAGCTAGAATCAAATGAAAAGCAGGACGTCCTTGATTGGTGTGGATATACGGCTTCAGGAAATATTTAAAGGAAGGAAATTAACTGATAAAGGCTGGAAGAATGAAACCCTAATAGGTTGGGGAGGAGTAAAGGCAGCTGTGTAGGTCTCAGGCAGGCTAGTCCTTCAATGAGTTGCTGCCATTCGTAGTAGAAAAGACAAAAATACAGGAATTGGAATGTGACCTCTCTAGTATCAAAACACCTGGGTTTGGAAAAAAACAAACATCCAATACATTGTAAAACCCAAATTACTAGTTGAAGAAGAACTGGAGTGCATTAAGAAATATAGTTTTCTTTGTTGTTTTCGACACCACTGTAGTTCACTTAACATACAAAAAAAAAAACTGGTCACTAAATAGCCTTTGCTTTCACCGGTCTAAAGCTGAAGCCTCAGTGAAGACTGGTTATACTCAAACAAACCTACAATACATATTATTCTGAGAGCTGACCAAAAAAAAACCTATAGCCAATTTATTCAATATATGTTAGACTGGAGTCACACGAAACGAGACTAATCTAGATGGTGGTGAGCGAGAGGACTAATGTTAGACAGTACCTTATAATTACAAGATTAGGCTATACGCTATGCCAACACTAAGAGACAAGCAAAGTTGTTGATTATATTAAAATGGTAGACGCGAACCAACCCAAGAAAATTCGATCCAAACCTCCATAAATCCCGAGTAATCCCAGGAAAAATTCAATCGACGAAAATATAAACTCAATGCATTAAGACTCAGTTCATACGAAAATATTACAACAAGTTCAAGATAGCTGTTGAACTTAAACTTGCAGCTAGACCAGGTGTTTTCCACCTTACCTGGTATCCGAAATTCAGATGTTCCTTGGGAATTTGTTTAATCATTAGCTCTCCAGACGAACGGTGGCTGAGACTGCACACACATCACTGGCCCCCACCAGAGGCGAAAGGATTGACAACCATATTCTCTATCAAACTATGTGCATATTACTTTAAAATTTGGAAAGCAGGTTCAAATACTGTATAGAAAACAACAAGCACACACAAATATTTCTGGAGGGAGAGAGAATACCGAAAAAATTGCCTGAGTGGTTGGCTAGAGTTGAAAAAGGGCGTTGGTTTGGTCTTTTTATAGGAAGGGGATGAATAACACCAGAAACAAAGTGCAGTTTAAGCATACTTCTACGCGAACTTTAAGGAATTACTGCGCGTATTAATAAAATTAACTACTTTCGCATGAGCGACAGACACGTGCGCAGAAGTTGATGGCGTTCAACATCTTCCCTATGAAACTCTGAGCTTTCTTATAAATTGTCCCTTGCATGGGCGCCCATTAGGGGGGGGGGCGCCAGCCCCCCTCTGGCTAAATGATGGTGTCATATATTTGTATGAATTTAAAAAACTTCACACAGAATAAGTTTTCAAAGAAAAGTAAAGAGCTCTATTAATCCAAAAATGGGCAGAAATAAAGTCAAATAGCCTAATCTTCCAAGCTTAAAACTACCACAAACCACTATCAACAATTAAATGAAATTCAAAACGAACCGAAATAAGAATAAATAGCTGAGTCAAAGTCAAAACAAGCCAAACTTACCATGAGTCGGGCTGACACCCCCAATGCCTTCTCAAGACCATAAAATAACTTAGGCTTTACTGAAAAAAAAAAGACCGTGGATTGTCGGTTTAGCATACCTATGCTGATATTTATTCCTTAAAATAAAAAATGGGTAAAAAAAAGTGAAAAATGGGTTTGAGTTTCATTTATTTATTGATAGTGATTTGTGGTAGTTTTACGCTTGGATGATTACTTAACTTCATTTCTGCCCTTTTTTTGCTTAATGGAACTCTTTAGTTTTCTCTGAAAAGCTAATTTTGTGGAATTTTTTGTTTGATGAGTTTCTGTTCGTTTTTTTTATTGACAAAGTCACTTTCATGAACAAAAAAATATTTTATGTCTTTTCGGTTTTTTTTCCATAACAGTCCATAGTTTTGGCATAATTGTGGGGAATTGACATGCCCAATATCCCTAAGACATAGTTGCTGGACCGTTCTACTATGTTGAACAGAATAGTTGTCTCAAAATTTTGACTAGACGTGTTTGGGAAATAAATATCCTTGAGAGACGGGCTGATTACCCTCCAATCTCTTTTTACTCTTAGAAAGGACCCCAGAACGTTTAATTTTGAATCGAATTAGCTCTTTAAATGTTTCAATGATATTTCTAGCTATAATAGAGTGGTGCTACCTATGATATTATATGCCTTTTTGAAAACGTGCATGCATAGAGTTTTTTTTTTTTTTGTTTAATTGGAACGCCCCCTAAACACTTCCTATAAGTTTTACTTTAATACTCTTAGCGTCATCAGTTACAGCAACTGTAGTTGTAGTTCTAAAAGTATACACATAGTTCCTTCTGGCTAATTCAAAATCCCCCACAACTTACTCTTAAGGATTCAACTTAATAATATAAGTTGTTCTTAAGATATTGCTTTGTCACCTTTTTGAAAGTTTACATGCTCATAGTTTGTTTAGATTTAGTTCAACGTCCGCCTAAATATTTCTTATATTTGATTAATGAAGACATTGTTATATTATCTTTGGACTATTGGCTACAAAATTGCTGTCTCACAATTTCGATTGAATATATTTGGGGAAAAGAGGATATCAGGGAGAGGGGGGGGGCTATTTTCTCTCTATCACGCCTGACTTTTAAACTGGAACTAGAAGTATGCATTTCCAATCAAATGAACCTCCTCTAAAGTTAACAAGACCACCTCTTCATAAAAACCTTACATCCCCCTGGGGCATAACTTAAAACCCTTATCCCCATACCTTGGGGGGGTGGTGTCAACCCCAAAGACCATGTTATGAGATCTATCGGATGCATTGGGGGAAAATATGACGTGGGGGGCATAGCTGCCCTCCGATAAATTTGACTCTTAAAAATGGCTCTTCAATTTCAAAATTCCAATCCAATTAGCCCCCTCAAAAGTTTATACAGCCACCGTTTCCATAAAAACCTTTTAATGCCCTCGGGGAACACCTTACAACCCTTGCACTGAGGACTGTGAGGGGGTTCTTATCCTAAAAGACATAATTTCTGGACTTTAGAACTACGTCAAACAAAATAATTCTCGAAATTTTGACTGGAAGTGTTTAGGGAAATGATGGGTGTGGGGGGAGGTTACCCTCCAATCACTTGCATATTAAAGAAGGCACTAGCCCTTTTAATTACAAACCGACTGAGCCCTTTTCGAAGTTTCTACGACAACAAATGGCCGTCTTAAAATTTCTATCAGATGCGTTTCGGGAAAACACGACGTGTGTGTGTGGGCGGGGGGAGGGAATTTCCCTTCCGATCACTTTGACTCTTAAAAAGAGCACTATAACTTCTGATTACAAATCCAATGAGCCCCCTTTGAAGTTTATACGAACACCATTTCTATAAAGACCTTACATGCCCCCAGGGCGTAACTTACAACTCCTGACCTGGGGGCTATATGGGGGCGGGGGGGGGGGGTGTTATCCTCAAAGACATAATTCCTAGACCTTTCAACTACACTGAACAAAATGGCTATCGCAAAAATTGTGATTGAATGTGTTTGGGGAAATGATTGGTGTGGGGGGGGGGGCTGGATGACCTTCAATCCCTTTTGACTGTTAAAAAGGTCAGCAGAACTTCTGATTACCAATCAAATGAGTCCCCTCTGAGGTTTATACGACCACCCTTTCTTTAAAAACTTTATATCCCCACAGGGCATAACTTACAACCCTTGCTCTGAGGGTTCAGAGTCATAATTTCTGGACCTTTAAACTACACTGAATAAAATGGCTATTTCAAAATATTGATTGGATGTGTTTGGGGAAGTGATTGACGTGGGGGAGGGGGAGCTGGTTGCTCTCCATGAGCTCTTTTGAAGTTCTTATGACATTTCTTTCTATAAGAAACCCTGATCTAAAAATAAATATTGTATTATGCCCACATGGCTTTTTACTTAGGCAGCGCCATCGCGCTGCCTATGATATTTTGTCTTGAGATTGCAATTACACAGCACTGGAAGTGCCGATTAGACAAGGTAAGCCCCCACCTCTAAAATTCAGCCAATGGGCACCCATGATCCCTTATTTGCAATTTTCATGAGAATTTTTTGTTCCTTTTTTAAATTTAAGAAAGAATCCTGATACCAACGCATTTTTGATTTTCAGTTAGTTCTAACATCAATGTCACATGAAAATAAAGCAAGTTGACAATGTGAGTGGGCAGTATCTAACACTTTTATTAAGTTTAAACATTTTTATATTTTTTAGTTGGAAATTGGGCTATCGTTTCCTGAGCTTTTAATGCAAGGCCGATACAGGATTAGCTCTTGGCTTTCATCATCTTTGGGACCATACAATTTAACAATCAAAGAAGCTACAATGGAAGGATCAACAGCCCTTTCTGTGGATTCAGAAGGAAAAATTAAAGTTGATGAAGTATTCTTGGATCTAAAATTTAAGGATTTCAATATGAACTTCGAGAACCTTGGATTTTTTGGAAGCATAATACAAGTAAATTTAATTTTTCCATATATAGGTTACTATGGTATACCAGACAAATACATTAAAGTGATTAGTGCTATGTGCAAGAATAACACTGCTGCGGTTAAGGTAGGAAATGAGGTTAGCAGCTGGTTTTGTACTAAATCGGGAGTTAAGCAGGGTTGTGTTCTATCCCCATTTGTATGGATTATTTTAATGGACTTTGTCTTAAGGAGCACAGGAAAGGCAATGGGAGACCACGGAATCAAATCGGGAGAAAAGTCTCCTGGACTTATTATGCTGATGATTTAAGCATCCTAGAGGAAAGTGTGAGCAAAATGAATGAAATTTTAGAGGTTTTGCGAGTTCAGGGTGCTAGAATAGGTTTAAAAATTAATGTTAAGAAGACTTGGGCACTAAGGCTAGGAATCAGTGAAGATGAAAAGGTGACGTTGGGTAACGAAAAGATTGATCAGGTGGGCAGCTTCCCTTACCTTGGTAGTATTATTAGTAAAGACGGTGGGAGCATTGAAGATGCTGAAAGTAGAATAGCCAAGGCTCAGTGTGTTTTTTCACAGTTAAAAAAGTTTGGAATAATGGGAAGATAAGTCTGCAAGCCAAGATTAGAATATTGGAAGGTAGAGTAATCACAGTGGTCAAATGTGGCTCTGAAGCATGGGCGCTCCGAAAAGTGGATGAAGATTCACTACATGTTTTCCAGAGAAATTGCCTCTGGATTGCCAGGGAAATTGTCGGATAGTTCTGGGTACCCGGGTGAATAACCGTATTTCAAGCAGTAGGTTGTACACAAAATGTGGTTTAACCCCGCTTTCTAGGGCTATAATAAAAGAAACATTGAGATGGCTAGGGCATGTTCTGCGGATGAAGGATGACAGATTGCCACAGATTGTTCTTTTCGGCCAACCGTCTAGGGCTAGACGGAAAGCAGATCGTCCTCGCCTGGGGTGGGAGGATGACATAAAGAAAGATTTAAAGGAAATGGAGCTTCCTGGGAGGGTGTAAAAAGGGAGGCTTTGAATAGATTAGGACGGAGGAGGAGCGTGTGTAGCTGTATTGGCCTCAGGTGGCTTGGCGCTGCGGTGAGTTGTTATTAGTAGTAGTAGTATTTCAAATATACAGATTTAGCGTCTTAGGGGAAGGCTTCAATCGTTAATTTGGTTCAGAATTTTAATTAAAACTTCAAATAAATGGAAATTAAAATGGATAAATAGTCGAACTAAGAACAAACAGAAATCATTATGAAGAAAATCTAAAAACTTGGATTTTTGGCGGCATAATACAAAGAAGTTTAGTTTTTTCGTATATCGTCAGTGGGGTATCAAAAGGTCATATCTCCGTAATTGTAAATTTTCAGAAAAGCAAAAAAAAAAATACCTTGCATATTTTTTTTATTTCCCCTCCATAACCGTGAAACAAAAACCTATCAGAAATAAAAAGTATTGTGGTTTTTTTGCTCTCCTGAAAATTTAGAATTATGGAGATACGACCTGTTGATACCTGAATGACGATATACTCCTTCAAAAACACAATTAGCATCTTAAGGGAAAATTTCTATCCTGAATTTGGTTCTAAATGATAAACCTAAAATAAGCATAAATTATCGTTGATGAACCAATGAAAGCTAGAAGGAACAGAAATTAAAATGAGTAATGACTTCAAAATTAAAACATAAATTATGTTTAGTTGTTGCACTAGTATTCTAAATTCGCAAATCAATGCATGATTTATAAATTTAATTTCTATGGGTTCGAAAAAAAGGAAGAAAACATGCATGAAAATATATTACATATTACACTGATGACTAAATTAATGGCAGTTTCAAAATATTCATCCAGTCTTGTGAGGTGTTACAGGGGTTTCTAGGGGCGAAAAGGGTAATGGAAGGGTAGGGGCCTTTAGTGATTTTCAGAAGAACCTTTAATTTTTGATCAAAAAGCCCCTCCAAATTTTCTTTGACGGTCCCTTTTTTACAAAGTGGCCAGGAAAAATTATGCAAGGGATAAATCGTTCTTTACTTAATTAACGCTCCTTTCTTGACTCTTTTAATTCTCTCTTCCTTCAGTATCTATTTACGATCTCTTTTTATTTCCCTTGTTGTAAACTAATTCAGGCTAACAAGTCATGCGCTTTGGTGCTATTTCTTATAATTCAATAGCGATAATGTGTTAAGTAAAAAATAAACGAGTTGGACTTCAATCTCAAAATTAGAATCTTGAAGCACAATATTAAGCCTACGTCAACGCAACAAGCCTATGTTCGTGAGTCCAGATAAAACTTGAATCGAGCCTAAGATCCACCTTTAAAATCACAGAAGTGATTTTTTGGGAATCTGGGATAAACCATGCTGGTGTACCAAACAAAATCAGACAGTATTTCATCCTTGCATAACTTGCGCTGAATATAGTTGAAGCTATATAAAAGGGTTTCACGCTGTTTTCAAAGCGTAAATAAATTTGCACCTCTGAGGTTTTTACTAATACATAACTCTATGTCTCTGGTGTATACATAGCGATGCAGAACGTACCCTTTTGGTATCTATTTCACAGAAATTCACATTTCGATTGCAGTACAAGCCATCTCAAGAGCTGGATTGAGTACTTATACTACCCTTATACTTCTGGTTTACCTTCTGGATTTATACTTCTGGATTGAGTACTTATACTACCCTTATACTTCTGGTTTACCCTTGAACAGTAAGTCGTATACCAAGCAGAAGGAACAATATTTTAGTTGATGACAAGAGTTTCCCTTCCATATTCGCTTAGACAATAAATGTTGTCCAGAGTCACTGTATATAACAGCATAAATATTATACAGTATTGGAAATTGTTATACCCTCCTCCATTAAAGATTTTTGGGACACATCAGTTGCACACCTTTCGTCATGACACCGCCTTCGCGCGTGCGCAATGGCAGATTTTTAGCGCAGTGCGATGGGAATATAGGATACCTGTTGAAGCTGTTGCTTTGACGCTTTGGGAAACTTCCCAAACTGCCCGCTGTGATGTATCCCATTTTTTAACCAAATTGTCCATACTGTATAATATTTATGCTGTGCTGTATATGGCTTTCGAGCAGGTAATAAATCCCTCATAGGCCGCTGAATTTCAAACTTTCGGAGTAAATTCAGCATATCTGGTTTAGTCAGCATTTGTGTTACCCCAAAATAACCGCTATAAGCTCTTTGGGTTAGAATAAGTAGTTGATAAGTTTTCAGGTGTAATTCAATGTCACACAACTATTTTAAAACATAAGATCCAAGAGTTCCATTGATGATCTGTTCGTAAAACGTCGTTAAAATATTATATGGTTTGGCTTCTTTTAGATCAAAGTGAATGTGTCCCAAACGACATAGCCAAAGACCAAAATAATCAAAATTATGTACACAATTTCAAAATACAGCACCTTAACTTCATCACTTAAGGCCAAACTATCCAACCGAAACTAGCTCGTCCTTGTATTTTTAGGCCATATTCAATTCCCTGGTAAGCACCATATTCGACTCCACCAAGCCAATAATACAAGCAGAAATAAGTACACGTGTTCAAGGTCAAGTAAATGAGCAGATGAGAAGCCTCAAAATCCTATTTTACGATTCAGTTTCTCCAGTAGACAAGTTCTTCATTGATACAAGAAACAACATACGAGATGACGGATACGACCCCCTTCCCCTACCTGAATTTTATATACCCCTTTTTGGAGCTGAGGAAGGACACGAGTATAGCGACCCTCTGGAATCCAATGTACTTGCGTTGAAAGAAGGGAAGTTTTTCGGCTTGTCAACAATCCACAGGTAAATCTTCAGACAAAAATATCTTATTACTAGATTACTGCTAGCGGAAACAGGGACAATCTAATCGGCTTATCGTCGAACAGCACATCAGTCTTCATTTTTCCCATAAAAATTACTGTCATAAAAAGTTCCTATGATTACACCCATATGAACAAAGACTAAATGGTTCACGTACATGTTAAGGAAAAAGACCAAAATCTTAAGGCGCGAAAGGATCCCATTATGTTTTCCTTAAAGGATACAAAGGCTTTTCAATAATTATGTTGCAGAGCACCAATACTGCTTTCGCAGCTGGTTTTTTTTTTTTCCTCGTAATCAGTGGTCGGTAGCTCCGACGTGGTAAAAGCATCCCACTGAAGTTTGTAAATTTTCCAGTAATTTTCGAGAAAAATAAAAATTGTTTTTTCCTTACGTTGTAGACGGTAGCAAAACGAAACTATTTTAGCTGAGAAAGTAAATTTTAGGTCGTAATTCTGCAGAACACTAAATTATCCCTCTGAGAACTAAAGAATAAAATTCCGAATCCATCTAGATTTCTTATAAATAATTCTGGAAAAGTCAATCTCAAATGACAAATTCCGATTTTTCGGGTTATTTTCTGAAATTTTGTATGTGATCCCTCTTGTATTTTAATCAGGGTGTACTATGAAAAGTATCTAAGATGACATGAATTTCTCAATATACGAACTTGCTTTGTTCAATAAGAAATGATTCTCAAAGTTGTCATGCATATCTAGCTTTTTTCTAGAAAAGGTAGCATTTTCCCCCTCACAGATCGACAAATGTAGATCTTCTAAGGATTGGAGCTAACATTTTTTTGTCCCAAAACAAAATTCCTTCTGCTACTTTTTCTACTTTGACGTTTCGATTTGGCAAAAACCCTACATTTTGTCAAAGGAAAATGTCCTAGCTTTGAAGCAAAACTTTAAAAAATCAAACAACTTTGAATATTGATAGACTTCACATTATCTTTCCAAAAATCTAAACAAAATTTCAGTATATCTCATACATTTTTGGGAAATAACACCGTCAATCCTGATTTCGAAATATAAAAGTTCCAATTTTTCTTTTAAATTTTCGATTTTGACGCTTATTATATTTTAGAGGTTTAATACCATGAAAACTTAGCAAGAAGACATGCACTCTTCCATATTCCAGAATAGACTGTACACTACGAAACAATTTCTAAATTGATTGCACATCGATTTCTTTGACATCCTATGATCGTCAATGAACTGGAGCTTGCACTGGTTTTCCAGAAATAAAATTTCTCCAGTAACTTTTTCAATTTTGATTTTACGAATTTCCTACATTCTCTCTCTAAGTAAAATGTTCTAGCTTAAAAGGTTAACCATTTAAAAGTTAAATAGCTTTGTGTATTGATACTTCATATTATATCTTCCACAATTTTGAAACAATTTTCAAGTCTCCCATAAATTTTTGGGAAATGATTACAGAAATCCTAACTTCGAAGCAGTAGTTCCATTTTTTAATTTTTTCTAAAATCTATATTTTGATGATAATTCTATTTTAGACGTTTAATTGCCATGAAAAGTAAGCAAGACGATATACACCATTCTATGTCCAAAAAACTGTATACTGATAAGTCATTTTTAAAGTTATCATTGCGCATCGACTTCCTTGATATCCCGGAGGAATCTTTTTTTTTCTAGGCTAGATGGAACTTTTACTTCCAAAGTGAAAAAGCAAATCAAACAACTTTGAACACTAATAGAGCTTCGTATTATCTCTCCGACGAACTAAACAGAAGTTCCATATCTCTCATAATTTTTTAGGGGAAGTAATGCCCAAGATCCTGATTTCGAAATATATGTTCCGTTATTTTTCCCAAAAATTTCGATTTTCATGTTCATTAAATTTTAGACGTCTAGAGCCATGAAAATTGAGCAAGAAGACATGCACTTTTCAATATCTAAAACCAAAGGTTTACATGAACCGTTTCACGGATGGTTATTAACCACTAAGTACACAGTCTCAACACAGATAATAAAAAAAAAGCGGACACAATTTGTCGGACACAAATTTGTCGATTACTCCATACACAAAAAACTTATTTCAGAAGTTCTCGAATTACAAGTCGGCCTTGCAAATAGTAAGTAACAATAATCGTAACGCATTTGCAAACGTGATACGAGAGAATACGCATTTATTACCCATGATATATAGTTGCATGTTCTGTTCTATAACTGCGACCCATGGAAAATAGTTGCTGCAACACTCCACAGGGACATTTCACCGAGGTAATTTCTTTTACATTCTTATCTTAAGATACAGCAATGATAGGCGTATTCCTTCTTGGGAAGGGAAGAGATGATATTCCCTCCCTTGGCCCAGGGTTCCTAGGCCTTGAACCTGATTCTATTCCCATTAAGCCAAGGCACTTGCCCCACATATTTTAAGCCAATCAAACCAACAACAACAACAAAATGCCTACCTATATTTCTGCTTAACAATTGGTGATTGAAGGGCCCAGGGGCCACGATGTACCCCCGATCATCCTGATCAAAATGATTGATTGTGCTTCAAACAGGGCGAAACGTGTCTATTTTCTACTAAAATTCTGGCAGTGAGATGGGGAGGGGTTTCCAAGGTCGAGCCCACTGTATGCCTTCACTCAATGACTAAAAATTCTCGTGCGATTCCACTTCAAACCAAGTGCAATGCACCAGTCTTTCTGCATAAAGATTTGCAGAAAGGAAAGGGCTATTGCATAGGGGTCAAAGGATCAGTGATTCCCAATTTACCTCCAATCATGCTGTTTTAAAGGTGTTGTATGATTCTGGTTCAAAGAGGTTGGGAAGTGTCTATATTTCTACAAAACTGGTGGAGATGTGCGAGCAGGGTCGGATTTAAAGCTTTGACGCTTCTAGGTCCAAGCGTTTTTCCCGATCCTTATTCATACCGTAGGAGGGAGGGTCAATTTTACTTACGAAAATGATCTTTATGACGACAATTTTTATTTTCTCGCCAAATAACATCATTTATGATTATAGTTTGAGAAGCAAATATTTGTAGGTTGAGGGTATTAACTAAATTAAATAAACAAGAAAGATGTTGGAAATAAGTTTAATCCATTGGTAGATAGCAACACATAAATACATGCACGCAACATATATTATTTTGTAAGCAGGGCTATTTATCTTTAAAACCAATTGATAAAACCTTCCTCGTTGCTCTTTTTCGTGCGAAGGTGTCTGTGACGTCATTGTGCGGCATCTCTTGAGTCAGCCTTCCCTCAATAGTGAACAGGGATAATGATGTCAATTTGTCAGGATCTTTTTCCTGTGCAGTTTGTGGTAGGTACACTAAGAACCATTCTTAAGGCGATGTCAATGTTTGGATAGATGTCAACTGCATCAAAATGACAAAAAACCTTGCTAACGGCTGTTTGAGTCCTTCTTTTTTTCTTCGTCAGTATTTTGTACCACAAGGGTCTCAAATGTAAGCATTCATCTACAACCATAGGCTCATCTACAATCGTCGGGGATAAAAAACTCAATAGATCACTTGCATGCTTTATGATTTCTGAGTAGATTTGCGCGGCTGCGGAGTGCACCCGGCATTTTGACGATAAATCACATCAATCCAGTTTTTGTTAAGAAAAAATCGCTCAGTGATAATTTATTGCCCCCCCCCGGGAATTGTGCACCCTTTGGCTCGGGCCTAGTAAGCCTACTGGTTAATCCTGACCTATGTGCGAGGAGAGTTGTTGGAGGGTCATGGCCCCACTTAGGTCCTTCAATCACGCAGATTGAGCATTTTGGCATGATTCCAGTTCAAATAAGGTACAGCATACCTATCTTTGTGCTAAATTCAGCGGAAGGATTGTCAGGACGACATTGCAGGGGCTTTCGCCCACTTTGGTTATTCGAGCAAACCAACTGAAATCCTAGCGTAATTCCAGTTCAAAGAGGGTGCATTATGTCCAAATTTCTGCTGAGAAGTTGGTATTAGGAGGGACAGGCGGAGAGCGACGGACCCAATTTATACCTCTAATGACGTTGATTATCCTTTCATGATTCAATATCAAACAAGGTGCAACGTATTGTTCCGACAAAACCTATGGATGAAAAATGGCAGGTGAGATATTAGAGGAACTATGGGCCTACTTTGAGCTTCCTAAGAAGGTAGAGCATGACTTTCTTTTTACTAGTCT
This sequence comes from Artemia sp. Qi Xiang Cuo, assembly GCF_049724085.1. Classification (NCBI taxonomy): domain Eukaryota; kingdom Metazoa; phylum Arthropoda; class Branchiopoda; order Anostraca; family Artemiidae; genus Artemia; species Artemia sp. Qi Xiang Cuo. The sequence continues at coordinate 61,232,420 of NC_142800.1, forward strand.
TGGCAATGGTATGTGGTGGAGTTTTAGTTGACAGGCTCAGTTTGATTCTCCAGTCACACATACAGCAAATCCTTGCATAGCCCTTGCTTCAAACAAGGTGCAGCATTACTTTCTTTCACAGCATTACTTTCTTTCCGTAACCCCTCCCCCCACCCAAAACAAAGTAGGTTGACGGAGCGGCCACTGGCCCATCTTAGCACACCTCGTGATTTTGGTTGAAAATTTCGCAACATTCCTACCTTTCTTCCCATAAGTTGAAACGCCAGGGGGTGGGAAATGGAATAGCAGAGGATTCATGTCCCACTTTTTGCCTCCAGCTTATTTTACAATGAATCAGACTATTTTTTAGGTATTTTCACACAGTCTCGACGCACCTTCGCTGTATACCACAGTAAAGAAGCAGTCAATTTCTCAAAATTTCAAAATAGTGCACTTTATGAACAAACTTTGAACAAAAAAAATGATGCATTAAAAATTAACCAGCTCTTCAAGAAGTATGGATCCACTTTGAAAAAGAGGTTGTATCTCTCTTAGCTCAAAAGTTTGTTCCCTTGCTATGAGCAAACTTTCTAATATTACTAGTAAGGAAGGAGCACAGAGAAAACTTCCGATTTTGTAGGCAATGAGAGAACTATTAAGGTTTACAAGTAATAGGTGATTCTATTCCTCTGCCTATATCCAAACACACAGATAATTAAATGGCAAACTCAACAATTAACCTTCACTTCAGCTAACAAAATGTAGGATCGAGCTCAAGAATAAGTGGAAACATTTCTTTTTGGCCATGGGCATGAATTATATGAAGCTTTCATTAATCTATCTAGCCAAAAGTTCACACGTTCCTTAAAGCTTTAGAGGCTAGACCTTTGTCACTTTGTTGCAATCGATTAAAAATTAATTTCGTTGCAAAACTTTCCACAACTTTTTCCACAAAAGAAGTTTTCAAAGAAACAACTAAACAAAGAAACAACTAAATTAAGCTAAGACGAGCAAAAATCAAATAGGAATTTAAGCGTAAAACTAACATAAATCCCTATCAATAAATAAAGACAAACCCAAAGCGATAGAAATTCCAAAAAGTAATCAAGTCAAACTTAAAATGAACCGAAACTACCACAAACAGCAGCAGGATTACCGCCCTCTATGCTTTCTAAAGACCAGAACGTCATTCATGCTTCACTGATAACAATTTTAATCTCGAGCTGTTTTTTTTTTTATCTGTCATACAATTGACACCAGAATAATAAAAATTACTGAAAATAACTAATAACTAATGAAATGTAGATTAACAGTTTAATATATATTGATATCCATTCCTGAAATTCTCAGCAATTTTGAATTTATTAACGTTATAAAAGGGAAAAGGAATAGATGGCGTTAGCCAATCTCCTGTTTGTGGTAGTTTCTATTCGGTTTAAGTTTGACTTGATTTATTATTGTAACTTCTATTTGTTGTGACTTTGTCTTTAAGCTTTTTGAAGACACAGGATCAAGCATGCCCCCCCCTCTTCCTAATAAAAACATCTACGTTACATATTGGCAACTTACATAGCTTAAGAGCCCTTGTCCCAAGGGCTGTGGAGGATCATGTCATCCCAAAGCATAGTTATTGGACCTTTCAACTTTTATGAACAATATAGCTACCCCAAAATTTTGGCTGAATGTGTTTGGGGCAGAGCAGCCGAAAGGGGCATTGGAGGGGATCTGAATGCACTAAAATTCCTTGTGACTCTTAAAAAGAACACTAGAACTTTCAATTTCAAATCGAATGAGCCCCCTCGGAAATTTCTCTGATAACTCCTTCCATACGAAGAGGCCTGGGAAAAAAATGAACAATACATTGAAGCCTCATCGCTCTTTACTTAAGCCTAATTATAAGGTGAAATTAGGAGCACATGAGAAAAAAAAACTGAACAAAACCAAAGTGATGCTCCCCAGACACAATAAAGACAAGATTAGTTTAAAGGAAGGAGCCCCAGACCACAAAAAAAACAGGGGATAGAGGAAAAATTTATAATTATGTTCTTTAGAAAATACCTTTATAAAAGTATTATTGAGCACGGTACAACAGACTAAAAGTGTATAAGCAGACGATCCTCACACAAATAACAACAGGTTCAAAATGGCAATTAAATTTGTATGTAAAAGGCAAACTGAAATATGATAATAAAAACTCAGCATTTTAAAATTGTAAGTCTTTAAGATGTTTCCATACACCAAAACTTTGTCAACTAGTCTTTTAAGATTTTATAGACACAAACAGAACATGTTCACAGCATAAACAAGTAATAATGCAAGCACTTTTTTTAACAGAGAAAAATGGTGCCCCTTTATAGGGGCACCGACCTTATGCATACGATTTTCCCACTTAAAAATTTGAGACTCCAAGGGAGCCATGGTTAAAAGCAAGCCCCTGAAACGCCAAGATTATTTTATTATGTTATGTCTATTTATTGTTGTCTTGAAGATTGACACTAATTAATGGCGTTGTGTGTATTGAGTTGTTTTGGGATTAACTTGTTTACGGCTAACTTATGTGTGGACTATGTTACATGGTTTTGAGTTCTATCAAGGTTGAGTTGCGTTTAGGGTTGAGTCGAGTGGGATGGAGATGTATGTGGGTCTGGACCATGGGCGCTCTTATGGGGGGGCAGGGAGGGGCTCTTGCCCCCCCTGGCTGAATGATGCTGCCTTATTTTTATATTTTTGTTCTGAGATTTCTATTATATAGCATTAAAAATAGCAATTAGACGAAGTTTGCCCCCCCCTGGAATTCAGCTTATGGGCGCCCGTGGTCTGGACTGACCTATGTTGGAGCCTGGTACATGACACCAGGAGCCCCTAATTTAACTCAAGCGGTTAAGCAATATAACCAATTTAAATTGAAAATTAAGAATTAAGAAAAAAAGTAAATCCTTGAACTAATATTCTTCATTATTTTACAGGGCTGGGAACATGACTGTTGCGTATGACGAGATAACTCAATCAATAACAATAGTAGGAAGCTTAGCGCTTAGAAAAGTTCACGTGGATTACGACTGGGATTTAATTGGTCCTTGGTACGAGCGATTTGGCAAAATGGCTTTGAAAATTGACGGTTTTATAATTGGAGTCACTTTTATTCAGCCAGCCAATGTTAACAAAGTATCAATAATGAAGGACTTGGACATAAGAATGGGAAATATTCAAGTAAGTACGTATAACTTCAAGTAAGTGATTTTAAGGCAACGTGAAGATCACATTGATTTGCAACATATTCAATCATAATCTATTAAATCTACAAAACCAGACACTTAGGAAAGAGGAGAGGGGGAAGTAAAAGAAAAAGATTTTCGGCCACTATATTACAACTGTTCTGTGTGTGTGGCGGGGGGGGGGGGGGTCCGTACAGTTGCCGATCCATTCTTCACCATGGGATGTTTGCTTTTATAAGAAACAGTCCCATAAAGGAAATACGGATTGATTCTTATTCACTTTAAACATTGATCCTCCAAAAGGACGGAATTCCGAGAAAATTTACTTAATCCAATTTACAACCGCGTTTTCATAATTTAAGACAGTCAATTAAAAAGTGATAAATACATTTTTATGTGTGTCACATGAAAAGTAAGTTATGAGCATTCTATTCAATATCATGTGAAATAAATAATTGGCAACTACACTCTTTACTCGGTCCAAAGCTGCGTTTCATATACACATACCTATTCGAAATTAGGGTGATCCTCGGATTGAAAACATGTATATCCGAGGACCCAAAGTATCTCCAGGTCTCTCAGGCAAAGGAATTTTTGGTTCCAGGGATCAAGTTCCTTTAAATATGCATATTAGACCTTTTTGAAACCAACTTGATCCCTGTAACCATTTGTTTAAGTGCTACGATATTGGTCTGAGAAACAACTACTATTTTATTTAGCCGCGCATCCTCAGAGATACACACAGTAATAACCCTTTGGGGTGGTCAAGATGATTAAAAGAGAGAAAAAAATTGTATTTTTGGGCTGCAACTTCTTGATTTCAGAGGGAGAAGGTCCTCAAACCAAGTTTGACAAACATTATTTTTACTCGGTGAAGGGCTTTGTATACTTCAAAAAAGGGGGAAATAAGGCAAACAGCAAAACTAGCTGTTGCCAAAGTGTTTGCAGCAAAATTTCAGGACACAGAAACAATAATGTTCAATAGAAAGTATACAGCATATGGTATTTGGGACCCCCGTCTTACCTCTAGAAAAATCTTGCGAAATCATTTTTAAAATTTTTGTAGCAGTTACCTTTGATTAATATTTAAAAAAAATTCCGAAGATTTTCCAAAGAAAAAAAGGTTTTTCAAAAGAAAATTAAAGAATAATAATAAACTTAAGGCCAGCAGAAATAAAGTCCTATAATAATTTTAATTCAAAACGACCAGAAATTACTATTAGAGAATAAATAATACCCAAAACGAACAGAAATTAAAATGAATAATCATATCAAACATAGAAATAATGGATACTAATATTGATGAAAAAATAAATCTTAAAACGAGTAAAAATTAAATTGAACAATCAAGTCAAACTTAAAAATTACTAAACAAGAGTTTAGCTACTCTGGTCCTTCCCCCTCCCCTAACCGTAAAAGTTCTAAAGCGTATGGCGTCATTTTCATTTCATTGAATACTAGGCCTATATGTATTTTGAACAGTCTGCTTTAGTTTTTCAAAACATCGACTACAGATAAAAATAAACCACCATAATAATCAAGATAACTGGAGGGAACTAATAAAAATAAACTGAATATTTAATATATAACGATATTAATTCCTGGAAAACTCACATTTGTGATTTTATTATACTGTATTTTTTCAATGTTATAAATATAAAAAAATAAAATATTTTGTTTTCAGTAAAGCGCAAATGACACAATAGACTTTAGAACTTTTACGGTTAGTGGAGGGGGAAGAGGACAGTAGCAAAACTTTTGTTTGTAGTATTTATTTATTTATTTTAAGTATGACTTGACAATTCATTTTAACTGTTACTCGTGTTAAAAAAAAAAAATGTTCATACTGTTCGAAGTCTAATGATTATGCCCCCAAGAATACTAAGCCCTCATTAGCACCCTGGGCAAGGGGTGTAAATTATACAATTTGTCCATTGTTTACATTCAGGATTAATCATAGGAAAATAGGTAATGTTTGATGCTGGGTGTGTCAGAAAACGCTAATGGTGTTAAGGTGAAACTTCAAGGAATGTTGAGGAGGATGTTTAATAAATTCAAAAGACACTTTATTGTATCCGGGCTGTCAAAAGAGGGAATCTTCAATATCTTAGGAACAGGTAAGGGCTTGAAATTTTCAGGGCAACTACTACTACTACAAATGCGGCTGCTTGTAACTGCGACTGTGAAAAATTTTGAGGGGGGGGGGGGTGAACAAAATCAAAACATATTATGCACATAGGGGTTGTCAAAAGGGCGCATCAGCAATAAGTGCGTATCCATTCTCTGGAATGGATGAGGGTATTAAGTTGAAACTTTCGGGGAACGTTAAAAAATGCTTGGAGGGCAAAGGGCCTCCTTGTCTTTTTTTACTTGCCCCATCCTCCTCCCCCCCCCCCAACACGGATATGGAAAAGTAAGAGCTATTTAAAACTTAATACCGTACCACAAGAAATAAGTGCTATAATAATTCCAATTCAAAACGATCAGAAATTACTATCAAAGAATTAATGAAACCCAAAACCAATATAAATTAAAATAAAAGACCATGTCGAAGATAAATATTTTAGCGAGATATTTTGAAATCTAATTGAATATCCCAGTCAAGCTAAAAGCGAAAAAAAATTGGTACGAATAAAATCTTTGCTACAGACTCCTTCCCCCTCTCTTAAACGTAATAGTTCTAAAACCTAATACGCTATCTGTGCTTTACTGAAAACAAAATCTATCATAAATATTTTCTTATATTTCTAACATCAAAAAGTATAAAATTACAGTGAAATAAAATCTTAAATTGCAGAGGTCTGTGGGCTTTAATATATTAAATATTCGTTTATTTTCATCAGTTCTTTCCAGTCATCTTGATTATTATTTCGATTATTTTTCGTCGATATTTTGACAACTTAAAGCACACTGTTCAAAATAAATATAGCTTTTAATAAAACACAAATGACGCAATAGGCTTTGGAACTATTACGGTTAGGGGAGGGGGAGAGAGAAATAGCCAAACTTCTATTTGTAGTAATTTTTTTCGTCTTATGTTGACTTGAATATTCAGTTTTAAGCTTTTAGTCGTTTCAAGATTATTTTTTTTCTTGTATATTAGTATTTGCCGTCTTTATATTTGATAGGAGGGTTTATTTTAAATTCTATTCGTTTTGGGTTTCAGAGATCCTTTGATAGTAATTTCGAATCGTTTTGTGTTCGAATTATTATACGACTTATTTCTGCTGGTCCTAAGTTTTATATGGCTCTTTACTTTTCTTTGAAAACTTTTTTGTCGGGAAGGTTTTTAAAAATTAATTACTATGAATGAAAAAGTGAAACCTAAACAAACATATTTTACAATGATAAATAACCCAAACTTGAAACAATTGATAACACCACATAAGGATGTTACTGCTCGTGAAGCATACCAAAAGTCTTGTGCCACATTTGCACTTTAATGAAAATAAAATATGTTTTTGAACAATTTTATTTCCTTTTTAGTAAAACATTAAAATTTTTGAAAACTGCTCACAATTCTGGGAGTTCTTTTTCGGTATATCAGTATATCTATAACAAATATCTAGTTTTATCAGGGACAAATGCAAAAAATTAAATCATCACAGTTTTCTTCCTTTTCAATCTACTGTCTTCAGCTATACAAAAAAAAACAATTTGTTAAATAAAATTTTTAACATTAGTTATTTGTTTAATTTGTGCAAAGTGCGAATGATGCTATACCTTTGGGCCTGAGGGGCAGCAACACCACACTTATTTGCAGTAAAAAATGTTTGCTCTAAGCTTAGCTTTGTTCTTCACTATAATTAATGCTCATGTAAGATTTCACTTCTTCATTAATATTGATATCTGCTTGTTTTGTATTTAGCACCCAGTTTAAACTAATTTTAAAGTTTTTAGCCCTCATTTTAATTATGCCTGTGGCATAATTTTGGCTCAATATCCATTCTTGAAAGTTTCATTTGCTTAACTCAACTGTCCAAGATAGTAAAAACCCTATCATTCAGAATTTTGCTTCAAAAAGCCACTACTGCACAAAGCCACATCTGCAACTTTATCTTGAGCTTATTTAAAAGCAAAATAAAGGTGTCAGAGAAATAAATAGTTACCTCACTTGTAAAGCTGGCGTTGAAAGGATCATTTCAAATGAAGAAAACATCAATATGTGCAATACAGTTATTATTATAAAATTGACTTTGTGATAATATGACCCTTCTAAACAGTCTGCAATACAAACACTTTATGACTGGTATCAGCTTAATTACATAACTCCCCCCCCCCCCACAGCCCTGACTATATACATCTCTGCTGATTTGTCTTTCAAATTAGAAATATAAACCAACTGTTGGGGACTAATAAGCACAAAAAGTTAATGCAAACAAACAGAATCAGTAAACTCAGTTATACTGCCTAGGACTATATGCAGGCATTAGAGGGGAATTGAGACAGCAATATAATAGTACCTGTTAAATTGAACAATTTAACAGGGGGAGAGGCAAAGACAATTAAAGGCCAAAAGCAGCAACACAAATTAGTAACATTCTAGATGATAGGCTTTTTGCTATCTTGGAAAGTTGTTGAGCAGGTGAATGAACATACAGGAACAGTTTCAAACCCTAGTTTGTGGAAAGTCTTATGAAACTTTTGTTTGAAAATCTAAGTTAGAAGAAAGTCTTTTGAAATATATTTCTTCACATCTTCCCCCTCTAAAGATCACTGACCATTGATGGACTTGGACAAACTTTGGGAGATACAAGTGGGAACTTTGAGAATATACCTATAGCACAACAACGGATGAAAGAAAGTATTTTTGCCCTTATTTCCTTGCTAAATCCTAAATTATAAAGTTAGAAAGTGTTTAGAAAATGGAGTATTGAATTGAAATAAAATCCTAATATGGCAAAAAAATCTTACTCAAATCATTTGAACTGTGGTTTTGGTAATGGTGCAGATTGATTTCTCTTCAAAGAAAACACAATAATAATAAAAAAGTAGTACCATTCAATTCCCTATTCAACACTTCTTTCCAAATATAATGTTACCTACCATGACAGCTGTAATGGGGCAAGGTAGTCCTCAGCAACATATGTAAATTAAAAAAGTGTGGATTAAACTGGAGGAGACTCTGAAAATATGGTTAATAGAAATTTTCTACATATTGCAAAGTAAGAATTTTGCTATTACAGTATTTTCAAGTGAATTTTTGTACATACCCTAGGGTAATGTATTGCCTCATTAAGAGAGGGAATTGGGCGCGATTATCATGGTAGAGGATTATGTTTGGAAAGTGTTGAATAAGGAATTAAAATAGGATTATTCTTCTGTTATTATACTGTTTCCTTGAGAGGGGAAAACATTCTCCACGACTGTCATGTTTTCAAATTCTCAAGTCAAAGAAAACTAGACTCAAATCAACACTAAGAGGAAAAAATACTATCCAATACTCTTTCCTAATATGATAGTCACTTCTTTTACAATTACACCAGAGCCCCCTTCCTCATAATGCAACCAGATATGACCCAGGGCTGTATAAAAAAAAGGTTTGTTTATTATATTTGCTTTTCAAATTGACACAACAAACAAACTCTTGACACACACAAAATAATGGCAAACCCACGAAATTGATAACTTTTATAAATAAGGTAACCTTTATTCTCACCAGTTTCAAAATGGAAAATAGTGCAACGTTTGCATTGCCTGGAAAATAATACCCCTTTTGTGAAATATAGAGGACCCACTATATTTCAAAGTGTCAGTATGTCTCTTTTTTTAATATGATGGCAAAATTCTCTGGAAAACAAGAGGACTATTTGAAGAAAACTCTAAAATATTCTAAAAACTACTTTAAAACAATTATAAATGCTCACTTATCTCATTCCTAAAGATACACTGCTTCGCCCTTCCCCCCATCCCCCTCCACCTGTTGGATATAAATAGCCTATGTAGCCCAAATTATATATTGACATTATATTTCACAATAGCAAACAGCAAATGCTACTTAAGAGGCAAAGAAAAGAGTAGCACCATCATAAAGTATAATAACAATATATATAGGAGCAGAGTACGTGTTGATTAAGCAAAGCAATGCAATTTCAATAAGGATATAAGTAAGTAAGCTACTTACAATGTTTTAAAGTAGTTTTTACAATTTTTTGGTTCCCTTCAAATATACCATATTCTTAAGTATTATCAATATGATTTCAGTAAATGTTAAGGGGGAATGGAATAGAAAAATTCCCGGCTAGCTCTTCCATGTTAAATATTTTTAACTTGTCTGGTGACAATAGACGCATAAAGGCATTAATTTTGGTTTCTATCTGTTCCCCTGATCTAGCAACATAATCTGAGTTTGCTATTTTTTTATTATTTTTTTTCTGGGCTTTCTAGATTAGGCTTTTTCGTGCAAATTCCATTTCAACTTGTCTAAAAGAACAGTACATAGAAGTTTAATAAAATTAACACGGACCTGTAGAGGATTTTGAAAGGAACAACTTGAATTTTATTTTTCTAATTAATTTACAACAGACATTTTCATAAGTTTATTTGTTTCTACTAAAAAATTGTTTTATCCTAGAAACTCCTGAACTGTTGCATATTTAGTTTCAATAGGCGGGCATAAATACCAGCCTTCAGGTGATAAACAGTCAGGGTTTCAACTCGTATTGGCTGGCATGATAAGTGAATGTTTCAGCATATTATGCAAATGTTAATGCTCTGTCAAATTAAGTTGCAGTCACAGATTTTGAAAGAAGAGGAAGGCATTTAAAGAAGAACTTGGCCTAGTTAGTTCACAAAAGTGCTTTGTGAAATACAAGGGCGCGGCAGAAAATTTTCCAGGGGTGGGGGGGAGGGGGCAAACGCCAAAATATCAGTGGTGGTTGGGGGACATGGAATATATTTCAGGAATTTTTTTTCGTGGGAATAAGTCTATTTTTTAATACTTTTAGGAGAGAACTTTTAAATAAAGAGAGCAATTAAATTGCATGCAAAATGAAACAAAATACAGTAAATTTTAAACCGCAAGGATTCCTGGCAAAGGGATCAATTTGTTTAATTAATAATATATTTGATTATTATGCATTTAACTTTAGAAGATAATCAAACTCAAACTAAAATTACAGAAAGATTGCTTTCGTAGATTATAACAGTTGTAGACTTACCTTTATACAATTTCCTAAGCCTTAGAATACTTTACACAAGGAGTAGAGATGCTCAAAAATCATCCTGCCTGCACAGATACCACATTTTGATTTTATAACGGCCATTTAAAATGTACCTCTTTCATAACAGGACAATTTTCCCCTTCGGACTTAAATCCTTTTTACATTTAGATATTAAGACAAAAAAATAGAATAGCGAAAGAAAAACAAAATTTAAACCTACTATCCAGCTGTTAAAATGACCCTCTTTCTTTTTATTGTCTTTTCAACTAAATAAAATTAACAAGTTCAAAAAAAAATTCGTCACAAGAGAATCTTATCAAATAGCTTGTAAAAAAAAACCGGAACTAAAGAGTGACTTGGACCAACATTCACCAAAACTAAAAATTTAATTCTCGTGACAATTGCTACACCGGCAGTATTGGCTTTTATGCTAAATCTAAATATTTAGAATTCTTTCAGTTTATTGTTACCCACCCAAAATCTAAAATCTGAGAAAATTAGCCTGATTTTTGAAAAAGCCCCCCCCCCCCAAAAAAAAAACAACAAGCAGTCTTATTGAAAAGCTGTTTATTAGGTACATCATATCAGAAAACCCTACCGTAGAGGTTTCAAGCTCCAATCTTCTTTTGTTTTTTCCTAGGGCCGATTGCATCAAACCGAAAGTCAATGAAAATTTGGAGGGAGCTCGTTCAAACGCTTTTTTTTAAGTGGCCAAATAGACTGGACCAGGTGAAGGCCTTGTTTTCTTGCTGTTTTAAGGCACAAAACTACAGTTTTACCCAAAAGAGGATGACTTTGCAATCAATTTAAAATTTTGAGAAGCTAATTGATTTAAAAGTATGAATAACTATATTTTAGGCTTTCCAGTTGTAAAAGAAGTAATGCCACACGGTGGCAGTACTGGATTCAACCAAGTTGATTCACTTTATTTGTAATGACATTAGGCTACGTTTGGCGATCTGTAATTGCGTATCAGCTATAATGAGGGAGGTAAGTCATTGTATAGGTGGGGGTAGGGTAGATTTCTAAGAAAAAAGTACATTTTAATGGACAAACTGCTTACTCTTCACGAGGCTTCAGATAAATGTTGAAAGAGGTAGGGGGAGGGATTATGAATTAATTAAATTGTTTCGCTATACAGCAAAAATGTTACATTCCCATTTCTACCAGCACAGAGATTTCTACCTGATGTCAAGGTTCAAGCTAAGAATGAGAAAATTGCAAAAAGCAACAAAAATCCCAAGATTCCGGCTGGATCTGCTGCGAGATCCAGCAAAAAGGCAGACCTACACTTCCACTCTATCTGAAAAATTCCGAGAGATCCTGAAAAATCATTCTCCCTTGACCACTGCTAACGAGATAGACTCCCTGAACGAGCAGGCTTCATCAGCAATCATAGAGACAGCGAATGACGTCCTTGGAAGAAAAACTCCAAATGAAAAACCATGGATCACAGATGAGATCATTGCGCTATGCGAGGATAAGCGACTTTTTTGCAATAAATCCGACCGTCACAGTTGGGATACTTACAAGCTCCTCAAGAGAAGAGTAGAGCGAGAGATCAGAAAGGCACTACGTAACCACCTACGGAAGAAATGCAAAGACTGCGAAGTACTGTCCAAGAAGGGGAATAGCGGAGCAGTTTTCAGAATGGTACGCGAGTTAAGCCGGAAAAAAGAGCCGCAAACATCAGTGATCCTGGACAAAGACAGAAATGAGATCTACGATTCAAAGATGAAACTTGAAAGATGGAAAGAATACTTTAACGATAAACTGAATCCCCCAGTAGCTGCGGATCCTAAAATACTAACCCGCTTCCCCATACCCGACCAAGAACTCAGACCACCACCCCCACTCAAGTCAGAAACCGAGTCAGCAATCAAGTCGCTCAAACAACGAAAAGCCCCTGGCCCAGACGGAGTCACCGTTGAGCTCATTAACGTCGGATCGGATGATGTAACTGATCTGTACCATGCCATTGTGTCTGCGGTGTGGGAAACTGGCCACGTACCCCGTCAGTGGTGCAAGGCTGCTATTGTACCCATTCACAAAAAGGGGTCAAAGAAAGAGTGCGGAAACTACCGTCTGATCAACCTGACGAGCCATCAGTCACGTGTCCTGGCAAAAGTCCCACTTTGGCGCATACACGCAACAACTATCTTTGCCATTGGAGAATATTAGGCCGGCTTCCGACCTGGAAGATGAACGATCAATCAGATATTTGTCGTTCGGCAACTCATGGAACGACACATCAAATTCAACCAAGAACTCTACCAACTATTCGTTGATTTCCGTCAGGCATTTGACCTGATATGGCGCGAAGGACTATGGCATATCCTCCTTCACTACGGCATCCCTTATTAGATAGTCCAAATAATCAAGAGTCTGTACGACCAGTTCCGAGGCCAAGTAATAACCGTTGATGGGTTGTCTGAAGAGTTTACAACTTAGTCAGGAGTACTCCAGGGTTGCATCTTATCACCACATCTCTTCAACCTCTTTCTAAATGCCGTTCTGTCGATGATGCAGTCGGAATATGGCGCAACAATAGGAGGGGTGCTAATAGAGAATCTTGGCTGCGCTGATGATATTGATGTGCTAGCAAACACTACACAAGAATTGAAGGCACAAGCTGATAAACGCTACAATACTAGACAGCCGATCGGAATGGAGATCAATACCAGCAAGACCAAAGTCATGGTAACAAGGAGATGTAAGCTAAAAAACCCGTCCATTGTTACCATAAGCAGGAGGCATGTTGAAACGGTCGACCACATTCTCTACCTTGGTAGCCTACTCTCCTCAGATAATTACAATGTCTCTATCGTGAAACATCAACTTGTACTTGCTAGCTCTAGCTTTCGAAGACTAGCCAACCTCTGGAAAAGTAACCACCTATCCAACAAACTCAAAATGCGCGTATTCAACAGTTTAGTAATCCCCATAGTTATTTATGGATGTGAAACATGGACTCTGAAAACCGAAGACGAAATAAAACTTCTAGCTTTTGAGGTGAGATGCCTCCGTCGCATTTCTAGAATCAAATACACTGACCGAATCACAAATGTGGAAGTACGTCAAAGGCTTCAGTCCACTGAAACCATACTCAGTAAAATTCAGAAGCAACAACTGCGCTGGTTCGGCCACGTCAAGCGAATGGAGCCAAGCCGTCTTCCAAAAATTGCCCTTGAAGGATTCCTCCACGGCTTTCGCTCACGTGGCAGATCACGAAAGCGATGGGTGGAGAACCTCCACTTCGACATCGTCGAGATAGCCCATTTATCATGTATCGCACCAGGTGGAACGATGCACCGAGCCCTTACGCATGAGCTAGCAAGAGGAGTGGCCCCAAAACGTCCCGAGAGGATGGCCGGGACCTAAGTAAGTAAGTAAGTAAGAGGTGGATAGCAAGGCAGGTCATCATCAGCCCCGCCAGGAAATTTCTTTGGGGTGGCAAACACTGCAAGGAACTTGGTTTTCATCAATTTTAAACGGTGTTATTTTCTTTTTCTAGTTGAAGTACTTCAATATATTTAAACGAATCTATGTAATGTATTTACTGATAAGAAAATCCTGTTTTAGAGGTTCAGATGGCTTCAATTGTATAGAACATCAAAATTAGCACAGAATGTCCATCCACATAAACTATAATGCTTTTTCTCCTCTGACCAAAATTATGTTGTAGTAACGTTAACAAGGACTTCTTACCGAAATTACTGTTTATCTTAAATTTTTTAAGTAGCCCACATGTAAATTTAATCCAAAATTGAAATCGAAGATTTAAAAGTCGGGCAGCTTTGGAACACGTAAAATTATTAATTTACGTATTTTAAAAGGAATGGGCGAGAGATTTAAGGGACAGGCACCTCAAATTATTTCTTGGTTAAGCATGCGTATGGTTTTTAAAATAATCCGAAGTTAAATAAAAAAAAGCTTTTCAACTGAAAGCAAGAAACAGATTTGAAACCTATTTGAAAATGTTATTCTTTATATGAAGCGGGCTGTTTCCTCCTTAGCTCCTTGCTCTTTACTGTGAAGTTTGGCCTTTTTTCCAAATTTTAAAATAATTTGCAATTGGAAAGATAAGATTTTTCAAAGCACTAAAAATACTTTTGTTTAATAAGCAAAGTGTTGAGAAAGGGGCATTCCCGCTTATATACAAAGTAATTTATATTTGCTTTAAGTTTTAAACTTGCTCCTTACTTTAGTTGAAAATCCTTTTCTATTTGTTTAATTACATTTCATGAAACTGTAAAGTTTTATGAATACAGCACTTTTGGTAACGCAGAAAAAACGATTAATATTTCGAAGAACTCTGTTTAGATTTTGATGGGTAATCGAACAGTTCGTAGAAATGAACTGTAATCGTGAAGCGACCGGCTCAGTAGTAGCCGAAACTCTAAAAAACTGAATTTTGATACCAATTGATATGTCAAAAGAATTGGCTTATTATGCTGATCCCAAAAATACTTCTTATTAAGTTTAGTCTAACCCATCGAAAGCTACGACCCTGGAAAAATTTGTCTGATTTTCAAAAAAGGGGGAAAGACCCCCTTGAAGTCATAGAATTTTAATCAGATCAGATTCAGCGTATGAAAGAACCGTGCTGTAGAGGTTTCAAGCTCATATCTGCAAAAAAGTGAAATTTTGTAATTTTTGCCAGAAGAAAGATCACAGATGCGTGTTTACTTGGCTTTTTTTTCCATGGGTGATCGTATTGACAATTGGGAATAGACCATCGAGGGAGGGTTCATTCAAATGGAAATAAGATTCAAGTGCCCTTTTTAAGTGACAAAAGTGATTGGAGGGCCACTAGGCTCCCTCCCACGTCATCTTTTCCCAACACCGTCCAATCGAAATTTTGAAATGGCTTTTTTCTTCATCATAGTTGAAACGCCCAACAAATCTGTCCTTAGGAACAAAATGATCTCCTATAGCCTATAGAGAAAGATTTTTAAGTTGTAGAATTTACTCCTTCTTTTATTTATTCTTGGGAATATACATAAATTTTTTGGGTTGGGAGGGGAGGAATTTTCTGCAGGGAGGATTTTATACTGGGAGAGTTTTCCATGGAGAGGGAAGTTTCCAGGGGGGAGAATTTTTCAGGGGAAATTTTACACTTGGTGAATTTGCCAGAATCCTATACAAAATCCCTTTATATATCTTGCTTTTTCTTTACCGATTCAATTTTAGACGTGGAGATATTAGGGGTAATTGTTCGGGGTAAACTTTCGCCAGGATTGAATTGCCCAGGGGATATTTTTTGGGAAGGGGTATTTTTCTGTGGCCAGGTATCCTGGCGTTATTAAAAAAAAAAAAATCAGAAATTCAATTAAAAAACATGTTTTTTCAACTGAAAGTAAGGACCAACATTAAAACTTTTTTTTTCGGATATTTTTTTACAATATCAACAGTTTTGAACTTGTTTATCAAACACCAAAATATTTAATGCCTTTAGACTCAACTTCTTAAAAAAAAGTAACGCATTATCAAATTAGTTTGTTCAAAGTAAAACATTAAACCTAAGATTAAGAAAATCAAATAAAAATTTTAATTCAATATTTTTAATTTAGTTTTGGTTACCGAAAACCAATATATTTGAAACATTTATACTTAATAGATGTAAAAAATTAAATCTTTTTCAAGACGACAACTAGATAAATACAACCACTGCTGAAAAAGATAAATAACTGATAATAAAACCCAAAAAATGTATCTGTTTAGCGGAGAAGTATAAAAACTCCCAGCACTCCGTTCAGGGGAAACATTTCTGATTATGGTGGCTTCATATATCAGCTCATGGGCTCATGGGTACTCTGGCAATGCAAGCAAAAGTTGACGGCCTAGCAGAAAAAATATCATACAACTATAATTCATTCTATTCTGTAGCGTAAATCTTGATAATAAACTAAACTTTGATCTACGAACTTCTACTTAGTCACTGGCAGATCCAGGGATGGGCCAATGGGCCACCCCCCTCAACATTTTCCTGGCACCAATTTGGTCAATTATTGGCTCTCTTGTCACATTGCCCCACTCCCCAAGATTCTGCTCTAGATCCGCCCCTGTATTTAGTGATATTTCTGCAAATAAAAACACCACAATTATACGGGCAAATGAAATACTTATCACAATTTAGCAAAGTGTTTTTTTTTTACTTTTGCTTTATATATTTTAGTGCATAATCTTACATAATATTTTACCGAGAGATGAAGAGGTCTGTATAACGTTTTGACAAGAAAGTTAAAAAATTAGGGGGGTATTGAAGTTTCAAAAGTTGTAACCCTTTACTATCTATTCCACTTAGTCCTAGTAGAAAAAATGTTTGATAATACGGGATAAATACAGGAAATGCTATCAAAGCTAGAAAGATTCTTCTTTGAAGCACTTCTACCAAAAACAGTTGATGTTAGGGCTCCAAGAAGCATGGAAACTCGGGAACCGTTCCTTTGAAGCAACTAACTTAGTTTCGAATAGATATATTATTTTTTAATCAATGAATTCAGCTTGAATAAATTTTTAAACCACGTGCTATCATATAAAAAAATTAAAGCCGTACCTTCACAATTCTTACTGTTTTATCATTACAGTTCGTTTAACTTAGGTTTCAGCATAAGTGAGGAAGCAGCTGTTTTGCCTTTTTTTTTTCATTAAGATTGTTGTTACAAAATGTCGTCGTTTACAAAGATGAGTTTCTTATCATTTTTTTGTATTTGTCAAGTTCATTTTTATTTTGCAGAACTTGGAACCTTTTTAAAATCAAGACATCGATGATTTAGTCAGGCTTTTATGTTATCATTGGGATAATATGAAAACAGGACTTGTATTGGACAACATTTTTTGTTCTTTTGCTGGGAGAAGGGATCAGGTGAAGAAATATACTCTTTTTGGCCTTTTCAATTATTTACTTCACTTCATTGTATGGCTTCTTTTTTAAAACAATGCTTTATGCTGCAGTTCAGTGCACTTTTTCTAATGATTAATATAGCTATTAAAAGGGAATATCATATGCATATAAATTTAAGGGATTTGAGTGACCCTTTTCAAGTTTTCCGGAAATATTTTCGCTATATGATTTGGTTCGAGCAGCGAAAAAAAAATAACCAAATTCTTCATAGTAACGAATCGTAAGTAAATAACGATCCTTGACAATAACGAAAGCATAAGAGCCTAACTATTGATAACATTAGATCGAAAAATTAGCTTCTTATGATGATCCTAAATAAGTATTTGTTAATTATAATTAGGGCAATTATAAGTACACAATAAAGTTCTTATGACTACAGTAAACAACTTAATAAGGGGTAATTTTGGTAAAAATATGCCGTCAACTTTTGCTTGCATTGCAAGAGTACCCATGAGCTGATATATGGAGCCACCGTAATCAGAAATGTTTCTCCTGAGCGGAATGCTGGGAATTTTTTCCCCCTGAAGGGATAAATTTTTTGTCTTTTCCAGGAGTGATTGTATGTACCTAGTTGCAAATTTGAAAAAGATATCTTTTTAAATGGTTACGAAGTATAAAGGTGTCAAATATATTGGTTTTTGGTATTCAAAATTAAATCGAAAATATTTAATACACTTGTTCATTTGATTTCCTTAATCTTAGTTTTAATATTCTACTTTAACCAAACTAATTTGATAATGCGTTACTCTTTATGAACACTGAGTAGTCTAAAGGCACCATATATTTTGGTGTTTGATAACCAAATTCAAAATTGTCGATATTGTTAAAAAATATCCGTCCAGCGCTTCGACATTAATCCACAGAACAGACATCTGGAAGTTTATATCTTAGTTTTTGTAAGTAGGCTATTTTTTTCGTCTATTGTTTTGTGATTATTTTTTTTTCATTTTTATATACTTTTAGTTTAATTGATATACTTTTTCCATTGCCTTTAGAAAAATGTTTGTCTCTAAGTATCATTAAACCAAAAAAAAAAAAAAAAAATTTTCAACTGAAAGTAAGGAGCAACATTAAAACTTAAAACGAATAGAAATTATTATGTATATGAGTGGGGTTGTCCCCTCTTCAGCACCTCGATCTTAACGCTAAAGTTTTTCGGCACTTTAAAAAAAAGTTACGTATTGCTCTAACTAAACGACCTTTGTGTTTCAGAAGTGGTTTTTAAAGAATTGGGACAAAATTTAAAGAGTGAGGTGTTGAGGAGGGGGCAAATCCCCTCATGTACGTTATAATTTCTCCTTACTTACCGTCAGTTATCATGATCTGTTTGATTAACATCAAAATCAAACAGAGATCATTGAAATATTGATCTTTTTCTGCGTTACCAAAAGTATTGCTTTCATAATTCTTTACAGTCTTGTGAAAAGAAATTAAACAAATAGAAAAGATTTTTCAACTAAAATAAGGAGCAAGTTTAAAACTCCAAAGAAATTGAAACTACTTTGCATAAAGGAGGACTGCTCCCCTTTCAACACCCTGCTCATTAAACGAAAGTTTTTTAGTGCTTTGATTTTTTTTTTTTTCCAATTGCAAATTTTCTTTAAAAATTTGAACCAAAGCCAAACTTCACAGTAAAGAGTAAGGAGTTAAGGATGAGACAGACTTTTGATCTTTTACATAACTGAAGCCATCACAAGCTCTGTAATACAATTTTCTTATCGATAAATACATTGCATTCATTAGTTTAAATACATTGAAGCACTTCACATAAATAGAAAAAGAAAAATATTACCATTTGAAATTGCTGAAAACTAAGTTCCTAGCAGTATTTACCACCCCAAAGAAAATTCCTGGCGGAGCTGATGATGGCCTGCCTTGTTTTTTTCCCCCTCTGTGCTGGTAGATATGGGAATTTAATATTTTAGCAGTATAGAGAAACATTTTAATTAATTCCGACTCGTTTCTACCTTTTTTAACATTTATGTGAAGCCTCATAAGGAGTAAGCAGTGTGTCCATTAATATGTACTTTTTTAGGAATCTAGCCTATCCCCGCCTATAGAATGACCCCCCCCCTCATTGTAGCTGATACGCAATTACAGATCCCCAAACGTAGCCTAATTTCATTACAAATAAAGTGAATCAACTTGGTTGAATCCAGTACTGCCGCCGTTTGGCATTACTTCTTTTGCAACTGGGAAGTATAAAATACAGTTATTGGTACTTTTAAATCAATTAACTTCTCAGGATTTTAAGTTGATTGCAAATTCGTCCTCTTTTGGGTAAAGTCGTAGTTTGGTGCCATAAAATGCCAGAAAACTAGACTTTCCTCTGGCCCAACGTGCATCATTTAAAAAATAGCTTTAAATTTACGTTTTAATGAGCTCCCTCCAATTTATCTTGTACCTTTGGTTTGATAAAAACCCCCCTGGGAAAAATCAAAACAAATAAACCTGTATCTAGGATGTTTATTATTAAAAAAAAAAGAATGCGAAACTCCATTCCAATTTTGAAGATTGGAGCTCGAAACCTCTATAGTAGAGTCCTCTGATACGATTTTTTTTTTATTAAGCGATTTTAAATAAGATCAATCATAATTCTAGGGTCGCTCCACTTTTTTTTCAAATACTGGGTAAATTTTCTCAAATTTTTAGTTGTGGATGGGTAACAATAAACTATATTTAGAATCAGCATAAAAAAACAATACTGTCGCTTTCTGTAATTTTGGTTTGAATCTGATTTTCTTTTAAGATTAAATGCATAATAATTACATATATTATTGATTAAATAAAGCGATCCTTTTGACAGGAATCCTTGTTGTTTAAAATTTACTGTATTTTGTTTCATTTTGCATGCAATTTAATTGCTCTTTTTATTTGAGAGTTTTTCACTAAAAGTATTTAAAAATAAACTTATTCCTGCAAAAATAGATATCCTGAAATATATTCCCAGTCACCCAATCACCACTGCTGGTGTGGCGTCTATCCCCCCCCCTGGAAAATTTTCTTCTGAGGCCCGTGGTAAATCATTGTATTCTTTCTTGTCAATGTTTTATCATACATTTTTATGTTTTCCTTTAATTGATCCTTCTTCTTTTTTAAATTTCTATTATTTTCTCAATTTCTAAAGGCTGATGTTCAGAGGAAAAAAAATTCTACATATCTATCCACTTTTTACCTTTTTGGCGATTTTGTCTTTTAAAAAGGTGAGAGCTTGAAACCCTGCTATTCAAATTTTGCAGATTTAAGTTAAGGACCGCCTTCTAAGTTAAGGACCACCTTCTCCACATTCAAAGGATGCCCTAAAAAAAAAAATCTGAGAACTAATTTAAATCAATAATAGATATTTACTTACCCCCCCCCCCTCTCACTGATGAAAATACAAAACACCTTATATATTCTTAGGCTGCTATATTATTCAACAGCAGTAAACTTTGATCTCACATAAAAAATTCTAACACTGGTTGACACCAAAATGTATGCTGTACATTACAGAACTCTGTCTTCAACATAAATCTGCTAGAACCCATTCTCAGCCACTATGTCTTCTATCATGTCCAACCCAGGTTTGTTGAATCTAGAGCTGGATGGACTACAGACTTTAAACACAGGGTCTCATAATTTCTACCATTCAGAGCCAAGAATGAACCACAAAGATAAAAATCAACCAAGGCAATGAACAAATTACAATTGAATTGTTTAACTAAAAGGTTACCATATTGAGAGTCTGAAGTGGAATATACTAGCAAATATTCAAAAACTTCTTGATCCAATTCTTAAAGCTTATGATGGTATTTGACCTACAATCCAGTCCTTTGAACATATGGTAGCAGCTCTTACCTTAAATTGCAGCTACAAGCAATCTAAGGAGTTCTCAATCAATCAACAGCAATAACAAAAGAGTAACATCATGTCATTCCCCAATAGATGATATTTCTGAATGCAATATTTGCTACTTTTACAATGCACCCCCCCCCCTGTAATGGTTCCCCATACAGCCCTGATAATATATTTTTCTGTTGTTTATCATCTCTTGTTCCACTGTTTTTCTTTGGTTACAGGTATGTGAACAACAATGGAGGGAAACATGCTGCATATTAAAATGTACAAATTTCATTGTTTTACCATTTTCTTTTAATTTTATATACAGCCTTGGATAATATCTAGGACCCTTAGGGGGGGGGGATGTGCGTTTTCAGAGTAACAAATATAATATGCCAAAAAAACATAAATTTAGGAATCAAATAGAACTATCATTTTGTTATTGTAAGGTAATGCCCCAGTACTTGCAAAATGCCTAATCTTTGACAACATTTTGGTTAAAATATATGTTCCATAAACATGGACACATAGGTTCCTGATCTTGCATATGATGTAGATATATTCAGTTAGTTGGGATTGGTTTATGGTTGAAACTGTGTTAGTTACAATTGGCTGACTGCTGTATAGGTAATTTTTTTTAACATTTAAACTTATACATAAATTACACTTCCATTCTTGCCTAAAATTCAATTCTTCTGCTCTGCAGTACTTCCTTTTGACTTAATATATCCATCATAGTCTATTTATGATATAGATACTTTTTTTTTAGCTTTAATATCCTATATCAAAGATTTGGTAGCATTTTCCAAATTAATGCCTGAGCTTAAAGTGTGTGTCCAGGATTAGACTCTACTGATGACTATCAGTACATTTAAAATTGTTAGTGTTTTACATGGTTAATATATTCAAAGCAATCATGTTCTCATTATGAAAAGTTATACAAATCATATGGTGAAACAATCCATTTTCTAGGTGAAGTGACAAAGATTTCACAGTAATTTAAGCATTGATTTGATGATTAGCTAGCCAACTACTGGATATTGCACCATAGTGTTTTCTCAAGAAGATCTGTTCTCCAAGGCTGTTACCATAGAGTTCCGACCCCAATGTTAGTGTCGGCATTTGTAAAAATAGACTGGGAATACATAAAGTAGGCTGTATATTTATTGGGAGGTGGGGTAACAATCTATATTAGCAGCCCAGATAAGGAAACATTAGTAAAATAAAAACAGTACCTCTAGATTCTTTGTTTTTTACTATTTATGAATATCATATTGTTTTTTCTGACAATGTACAACACCCTTCCCCCTCATATAGCCCAAAGATATACATAAAAATAAAAAAAAACACTAAAAACAATGAAATTCTTACTATGTGATATGCAGCATCTTTCAATCCATCTGACTATTATGTTTCCTTCCATTGTTATGCACACTTTTAAATTATCTGTAAATGATGTTCAGTATCTGACAGATCTTAGATCCCTTTGAGATCAAGAGGTATAATGCTACTAGCAGGCTAAGAAACTTGTTTACCAAGAAATACAAAGCATTTAAGAGATACAAAGCAATGTAGAAAGATATTATTTATGGCTAAGTCTGAGACCATGTTGGGGGGGGAGGGAGTGCATTGTCATCCCCCCACACACTAAGCACACAATAAGGAATCTAATGGGTACTACCTCTATTTTATTGACAAGTTTCCGTCTGTAGGGCCACTTATTTAGACTGTTACCAGGGGTGGGACTGAAGTGAAACAAGTGAAGCAGTGAAGCAATAAGGAATATAATAGCACTACTCTTATTATCACTACTCATCTCAGGTTCTTAGCAGGAATTAGGTGCAACTTCATGGTCCATTTAAGGGCTTTAAATCAGATTTGCAGCAGAAATGACTATTTTATTTAGAAAGAGCATGAAAAATAGCATTAAGCAGTGGTTCACATTGTCCCTATATAAGAAGTAGAACTGTCTCCAAAGTTGATCCTTTAGCTTAAACTTCCAAAATATGTCCCCTGGTTTAGCCTTTATACTGATTTCTGTCCTACAGCCCTAATTAAGGTAAATATTTAGTACTTTAATGAATAAATGCATAGCCCAAATTATGCATACTATACTCATTGTGTTTTCAACAGTCCAGCTCTTTTCAGCTACTTTTATTTTATCAAGGTATTTCCCTCAGAGGAGCTGTAATTTTCCAGCATTACTATAACTACTTTTATTTACCTTAAATCGCACTTGCTAGCAATAGGACGAATCCTGTGTCCGCCAGCTTCAGTGATGATAGTTAATCATCATTTGTGGCGTCCCAAATGGTGCACCACGGTTTGTTGAGCCACTCTCTATCCACTGATGACTTAAACGCATCCACGCTGGTAGAGGTTACTGTTTTTTCACTAAGGGAGTTCCATAAGCTGACAACTCTATTTGATAAGAACTTGTTCCTTAGTCTGGTGTTGGCTCGTTTTTGGAATTGCTTTTGAGAATGACCACGAGTTTTGTTTGAATTGTCCAGTTGAAAAAGGCCAGGAATGGTATCCTCAGCATTTAGGAGCTTGTATGCTGTTATCACATCACCTCGTTTGCGACGATATGCTAGAGATGGTATTCAAAGCTTACGGAGACGGGATGGATAAGGGACATCATAGAGGTCTCTAATACATTTTGTTGCTCTCCTCTGGACTGATTCTAGAGCTGCTTGGTTTGTCTTATTGATTGGGCATGTAATACACATTCCAAACTCTAGCCTTGGTCGAACTAGACTCTTGTATAGATTGGTCATAACAGTTGGAGATCTGCTAGTGAACATTCTTTTGATTAAGCCAAGAGTCTGATTAGCCTTTGCAATAGTTGCTTGTGCATGAATATGAAATTTCAATTCGTCGTCTACCAGGACACCAAGATCTCTCTCCGCGTGGCTGCTGGAAATGGCATTTCGGGACCCATCCCTACAATCCATATGGTACTGAGTGTGTGGGTTTTTCTTCCCAAGGTGGAGAGTCTTGCATTTTGATGCGTTGAATTCAAGCCTCCAAATATTAGTCCAGTGAGTGAATGTATCAAGGTCCAGTTGGATCAACTTAATATTCTCTGCTGTGTCTGCATGACCAAAAAGTTTCGAGTCATCAGCGTAGAGGCTTACTTTGTTATTTAGGATTTTTGGCACGTCATTTATATATATATTAAATAAAGTCGGACCCAAAACCGTGCCCTGGGGGACACCACTTCCAACAGCGGCCACCTCGGAGAAAAACGTCCTTCCATCCTCGCCAAATACTTTAACCGTCTGTTTCCTATCTGTTAAGAACTGCATCACCCACTCAACCACACCGCCACTCACCCCAATAGCTTGGAGCTTGATTCGAAGTCTTTTATGGCAGACTTTGTCAAACGCCTTTGCCAAATCGAGTAGTATCATATTGACTGGGAACCCCTGGTCTAGAAGATTGGTGATATAATTATAAGAATCAATCAAGTTTGTTTCAACCGACCGACCAGACCTAAAGCCATGCTGACATGATGAGAATAGTTTATTGGTTGTCAAGTGTTTCAGGATTGCAGTGGTAACAATTGCTTCTAGTAGCTTCCCGACTGCAGAGGTGACACTGATTGGCCGGTAATTGCTTGCGTCCTCTTTGCTGCCACCCTCATGTATGGGGGTTATGTGGGCCATGCGCCATTCCTGCGAGATACACTGCTCATCAAGGGATTTCTGAAAAAGGTGACTAAGCGGGCCTGATAGTTCAACATGCAATTCTTTAAGAAGCCTTGGGTGTACATCATCGGGTCCCACCGAGTTATTTGGATTCAACTTTTTTAGGTGTGCCCCTACATCTACCCTATTGACTGTAATCAGGGGCATAGGGGTTATGCTGGTATAGGTGGGGGGGTCTGGAAGAGGGGCATTATCAGGTGGAGTAAATACAGATGTAAACTGCCTATTTACGGCATTGGCACTTTCTATTGGGTCATCTATTATACGGTCATTATCTTTAAGTCGCGTAACAGAGTGTCTACCAGGTTTATGGACTGAGGCATAATTCCAAAAGTGTTTTGGATTTAACTTGCTTGCT
Source organism: Artemia sp. Qi Xiang Cuo (assembly GCF_049724085.1). Classification (NCBI taxonomy): domain Eukaryota; kingdom Metazoa; phylum Arthropoda; class Branchiopoda; order Anostraca; family Artemiidae; genus Artemia; species Artemia sp. Qi Xiang Cuo. The sequence goes on from NC_142800.1 coordinate 61,257,574, forward strand.
GCTCCTACAGCCTCCTCATGCTGTTCAAATAACTTTCTGGATAGATTTCTGACTTGATTACGTGTCTTGGTATATTTTGTGTAGTGGTTCTTATTGTGTATATTCTGTTTATATAGTCACCAATACCTTTTCTTTTTATTTCTTGCTTTCTTCATTTCTTTGGTCATAAATGGCAGTGTTTTAGGTTTACGAGCCCATTTTACTGTAGTATTTTTCTCTGAGACCTCTAGCAGTATTTTCTTTATCATATTCCATGATTTATCAACATCATCCTCAGTGATAAAGGACCAATCGTGCCCCTCTAACTCTTGCTTCATCAGATAGTAATCTCTATACACATGTTTGGTAAAAACTGATTTTTCTGGATACAGTCTAAGGGAGCATCGTATGGCAGCGTGATTGCTTGCACCAAAGGGTGGTAGTGGGGCCACGTTTAAGAGCGCTTCATGGTTGTTTAATATTACGAGGTCCAGCAATGAGGGGGGGTGGCCATACTAGTGCCTAGCTGGAAAATTTACAGATTGGTAAAGTGAATGGTTAGCTAGACACTCAAGAAATGGTGCAACTGATTTTTGTCCAGAATAGCCATTGCCATCTATCCATTGGACGGAAGGAAGTTCGAAATCACTGACCATGAGCAGGTTTCCTGTCAGCGCTACTTTTCTATCAATTGATTTTACTACTTCAAAAAGGGACCTCTCTAAATTAGGGGAACTCGGACTTCTGTAAATCGTACCAATCTGTATTGGCTCACCAGGTAGGTTTATTGATATCCACACTTGTTCTAGGTAAGGCTCATAATCAGATTCAATATTAATATTTCTTACCTGGAAAGTATCTCGGATGTATGGGACGATTCCCCTTCCTTCCTCCTTTGATAGGTTGCTGATTATTTTGTATCCCGGTATCTGTATCTGTTGTTCCGTCAGAGGGATAGCAGTCCTTTTTGGTTTCACTTCACAGAAGGCATAAATATCTGAAGCACCTGATGTAATAACACACTTAATTTCTTGAAACTTTGAAGTTAGACAGTCAACATTGCTTAAAATAACACTTAGGGCACTAATCTTCCCACCGCTTCCACTATCAGTGGTTGTTTATTATATTTCAGAACTCAGCTAATCATTGTTTTGTCCAGTTCTAGCAATATAAAAACACTCGTCCGACTCCCCGATAGCAAAATTATCACTCACATCTAATAATGCACTAGAAGAGAAACTCTGTACAGGTTTTGGCAGCCCACTTAGAGGTCCATCTGAGTTGGAGGGGCTGGAGGTAGCCAGTTTTTTGATACGATTTTGCCACCCCGAATCACAATATCCGTCTCTCCATTTGCTCGCCGAGCTTGGATCTCTTCATTTGCTTGGGATGTTTCCTGGAGAGAGTAACCACTAAAAAAGTACCCTCTTTTTCATTATTAGTTTAACAGCAGACAGTAAACAAGCAGCAGGAAGAAAAGAGTTGCACTGTAGAAAATATAATATGTAGGCTAGGCAATACACACCATAGGCTGATTTGGCATATATAGTTGCCTATTAGGAGGTGGGAATGATGGTGGGGAAGTACCTTAAGCATATTTAGGAATGATAGAAGTACAAGTATTTTACAATATTTGGTAAATTTATGCATATTCATAAAGTTTAGATGGGAAAAAAGAGAATACATCACTTGATGCCTTTTTTATACTCTTCCCAAATTCAATAATTGGTATAGGTCTAGATTAGGGGTTATTAAGAAGGAAACATGTTAAGAAACAATTCTTAATTCATAATATGCAGAATAATTGAAGCTAACACATTTTGCATGCAGCTCTGCTATATTTACCCCCCCCCCACACTAATGTGCAAATATATAGCCAAAATTAGATATTTACCAGGTATTCTCCCGGTGCATCTCTCTTGTTTCAACCCATGTAGGCCTGCCTTCAATGGCCTGCCCAATGGGTAAATTATATCAACTTGTGACAAGATAAGAACCAGAAAAACAAGAGTGATTGATGACAGAATGCATTGTAAATACATAATTTGGGCAATATACAGGTATGCTAGGAAGGGGGGTAAAGTATAGCAGGGCTGCATGCAAAATATATTCACTAGCCTACAAGTCTTCTGTATATTGTGAAGTAAGAAGTTTTCTTAACACATTTTGTTCTCAATAGTGATTAATCTAGACCAATACTCAATAATTGTTCCTGGAACAAACTCCATTTTGAGCCCTTAATGGGGCAGCAAGAGGCAACTTATTACATTGTCTATAGTTTTAAGACTATGGTGTAATATTAACAAATTAGTTAAAAACCAATTAGACATCAAAATTAGATTTTAAATAGGCCCCCAAACAACTCTCTGTGAGGTTTTAGTGCCATGTTAGAAACAAAGAAAAAAAAAAGAAAAAGAGGACACATCCTTATCCTTTTGTTCAAGGTGGGAGCTGTAAGCTTCATGTTTAGGGTTTCCAACAACAGTCAGGCAAAATTCTACTTTAGCTACTTTTGACTATCTTGGAAAGGGGTTAGGTTAGGAAAATGAAACTTTCAGGGGTGGGTCTACAAGCTAAAAGGTATTTTGAAGTACCTACCTTTACTCCTTCTCCCTTTAGAGGGTCCTGACCTTTTATGACCTGTGTGTTATAAAAGTGAAACCTTGCAAAATGGATCTTATGCTTAAATGAAGTACACCAAAATTGTTTTCAGCTTCACAACTTTGCTCAATCCTAATTTATAAGGTTCTAAAGATGTGCAAATACAATTCCTTTATTTTGAAAAACAATAGCCTATTGATATGGCCTAAAAATTCTATTCAAATAACAGGAATTACATTATCAGAACTAAAGCCAGAGAAAGAGAAACTGATAAAAAAAACTTAGTTAAAATAATGTTTTGTCAAAATTTCAATAGGACCCTCTAGAGGGAGAAGGAGTGGAGGTAGGTATTTTGGTAAATTTTTACCAAATCATATTATTGAATTAGGAATAAATTGAATACACTATTCAATGCCTTTTTTATGCTGATTACAAACATAATAACCATTTCTATTGGAAATGAATTTCAGCCCCCCCCCTAACCTAACCCCCACCCCCACATTTGTAAATATAGCCTATATCCTGAATTGACATATAAGGCATTGCATGGTGTACTCACTTTATTTGAAACTCAATAATTTGATTTGATAAAAAATTTACTGGTATTTCAAGATACCATCCCAGGACATACTTTAGCCTGTAGACCCATCCCTGAAAGTTTTATTTTCCTAACCTAACCCCTTTCCAAGACAGCCAAAAGTACAATTTTACCCGTGATTCCAATGGTGTAGCCTACTTTTAAAAATCTACAATTTTTAATCCCACAAAAATCTCCAAATTTGTTTTCAAAATAACATTTTAGGATCCTACAGAATTTTGAAGAATTTCTTTACTGATTTGAACTGCTATAAGTTTATCCTGGTTAACTTTGGCTTAGCCTAGCTGGTGTATTTTGCCTATTTAGACTAGGTCTAGGCCAGCCTAACAATCGGATCTATAGGCCTAGGCTACATCAATTGAGAAGGACAGAAGATAGGCAGAGCTTGGTAAAATAGATCTCTCATAGGCCTACTAACAAACCTTAATTTACTGGTTCCTTTCCTATTCCAGGTCAATTCAAAAGGTGCTTGGCTACTAGACTATGCTATTGAATTCACCACTAATGCTGCAGTGAATGGTTTGAGACATGGAATTCTTAAAGCAGTTCAACAAGCACTGAAGTTCGTTATTAATCAAAAATTGGATAACATGGACTTAGAAGCTCTTGTTCTCCAACAGGTTAATCAAATGCAATCTTCATTAGAACAGGAATGACTAATATTAAATTTGAATTTGTATGTTCTGCCAAACCGAATTTAAAATTAGAAAAATAAAATCCTATGAAAGGTTTTTAAAAATCTTACTTCTGCCGTATCTCGATTCCTATGAACGAAATGCGAAATGAACCAACCAATAAAATTGCAGGCGAATTGAAAATTGCAAATGGTATCCTGTGACAAAATTAACCTAAAATTTGCGAGGATAGAGAAAGTTTAATCTATGGACCAGAAAATTTTCAACATGAAAAAAGTTCTGGAAAAGATTTAAAGGCCAGTCCTTATGTAATTTGGCTTCTTGGAAACCACATGTCTCTGTGTTGTGTCGAAAAAAAAACAGATTTCTCAAATTTTTGCTGGCTAATTGACTTTCCTTCATTTCCGTGAAAGGACAAATAAGAAATCTTTTACGTGAAATTTTGAAGGATTTTATTCTTGGGACCAGAGCAAATGTTAATAGAGAATAAAATTAGATACAAGGGTATAACTCTCTTAAATTAACAGGTATATTATGCATATGATTTAATCCTAGCTAAAAGTGTTAGTACGACCAGGGATAGCTCGAAGCATCCAGGCAAGGAGGGATGAGATCCCTTTACTTAAGCAACACCTAGATCAAATTATAAGACTCGTGAAAATTTATTACACATTAATCTTATATCATTTCTGCATATTTAAGGAGACAAGAAAGATGCTAAACGGAATAAATCATGTGTAAATGCGTTACTAAGAACACCTACACTTGTAATTGCCTCTTCTTCAAAGTGGACCACGGCTGGACAATTTTGTTTAAGTCAATGCCATCAGTTAGGTCCTTCTCATTCACCAACAAAATGAAAGATCTAGTCAAGTACTTACTTGTACTTCCTGCGGGACCAGACATGAACGCCTCACCCGGCATATAGAAGACTCTTTATGGTTGACTGTTATTTGTCACGATCTTGTGCCAGCTTTTCAGAAAACCGAAGCCAATAGCTCTCCCACTTTCTGAAAAACTTCTGAAATCGACCAATGTTATCGAGGTCGTTTTCGACATTGTCCACCAATTTTTCAACTGACCACCCTGACGTCTCAAATCCTCAGGGTTTTTCTTCAACAGAGATGGTTAATGACTTCCATATTATGGAGATGAAGCGCCTTCAGTGGCCAAGTCTCAACTTCTTAGAAGATAGAAGGATCTAACAGCCGCTTTATAGACACAAATTTCTGTCTTCAAACTGATCTCCCGTCGGTTCCTCAAATGGCGGCGTAGTTGAGAGAATATGGCTTGGGCTTTGTTGATTCTGTTATGTACGTCAAGATTATAGCCTCCACGAGGGTCTATTAGACAGCCAAGATAAGTATAGCTATCGATTTTTTCCAATTCCTGTCGTTAATGTACAAGCTGATAATCGGACTGTATATTTAGGTCTATGATTTTAGTTTTGACCGTATTGATCTTCATACCCAGTAGCTGAGAGAATTATGCCATTTCATTTAGAATTTCCTTGGCAGTCGCTGGATCAGCAGCAAGAGCAACGATGTCATCCACGTAGTCTAGGTCAGACACGTTAATGCTCAATCCCATAATATCACCATCAAAGTTCGAGAGTGCTCTTTGTAGAATCTAATCTATACTATAGTTAAACAACAAGGGGGACAATATGCATCCTTGTTTTAAACCTCTATCCAAACTGAAGGGCTCAGTTTCTTTACCCAGTACTCTCAAATAAAATCAAAATCTCATTTATTTCAAAACGCTTGCACGGTCAGGCCAATTCTTGTTTTTTTTTCGTCAAGACAATAGTAAATAATTTAAAAAGTCTCACATTCAGTCACACTCAGTGACACGGTCTAAACACATACAATTTTCACAACGCTTACACGGTCGAGAAAATTAAAAAGACAAAAATTAAAATAAGATGTAACTATATATAAAATTAGGTATCTAAGTTATAAAGGCGAACAAGCCCAGACACAAAACTTTTTTCTTATCTTGCAGGGGTTGTAAATACTGGTTGTATTTTTGGTATAGGTTCAGCAACAGACCTTTGCAACCTTTTTCTACAAGGGAAAAAATCCGCAGGAAGTATATCACGGAGGCTAAGATTTTTCAAGATACCTTTTCCCAACTTGAGACTAAGTTGTTGCCTTTTTTTTCAAGGGTAACAAGTTTAAATTCTTGGAGGAGTGAAATATAGGGGACTTCAGGAGATTTAAACGCCACAAGTAGGGCATGGTACTGAACTCGCTCCAATGTTTCCGACTGGTCATGAGTAGGGGAGAAATGCCATTCTTGGCAACAATATTCTGAGAGCAGAATATTCTCAAGAGGAACACCACAACGAGATAGCAACTTCATAGCAGAGATACCCATATTTCCAAGTTTGACTCTGCTTCCTACTTCTTTATCCTACTTCATATCTGATGAAATATGGACACCTAGCAGCTTAATTACGGTGACCATCTGCTGTTGGTGTAGGGGCGGATTATAGGTTGGTTCGGTCCTTAAGAAAGAAATTGGAAGTACAACGGAAGAGATTTCAAATAAATGTCTACTTTTTCTTTGAATATTCTCGTTTATTTGATTTAAATTGTTTAATAATAATAAAAGATAACATAATAAGCTTCCGAGATCTAGATTTCAGTGAATTTCAGTTAAATGTCTTCTTTGTCTTTGAATATTCTCGTTTATTTGATTGAATTGTTTAATGTTAATAAAAAATATTATAATGAGGTTCCGAGATCTAGGTTTCAGGAGATTTCAGTTAGATGTCTTCTTTTTTCTTTGAATATTCTCTTTTATTTGATTGAAATTGTTTAATAATAAGAAAAAACAACATAATAAGATTCCGAGATCTAGGTTTCAGTAGATTTCAGTTAAATATCTTCTTTTTCTTTGAGTATTGTCGTTTATTTGATTGAAATTGTTTAATAATAATAAAAAATAACATAATATTCTTTCGAGATCTAGGTTTCAGGAGATTTAAGTTAAATGTATTCTTTTTCTTTGAATATTCTCGTCAATGAGCCCCTAGACGCATGTTGTATAAGTCATAAAAAGAAAAGAAAAGTAATCTAAAAAATGTGCATTGCTTAAGAATTCATTCAAGAAAGAAAAAAAATGCTTGAAAAATGTACATATCTACATATTAAAAACAATATTCAAATGTCACTATTACTCATCCATAAATTATGATTCCATAATATCGCTTTAACTTTAGCACAGTTTTTATTGTATCAAACACATTTAGCACTTTTGTGTATTTCATCAGGTAACCACTGTGCAAAGTATCTCACTTCATTTTTAGGCCGATGATATGTGCCTTCAAATCTGGGGCAGTTAAATTTTTCTAAATTATAAAGTGAAATAATAGGTTCACACTTTTCAATTATAATCTTGTCCGTAGGTGAATTAACTTTTACGAATAATTTCTTAACAACAAAAAAGTTACATTTTTCCTTCACTTCTTCCTGAACAACCTTCAGTTCCATACCACTTTCATTATATGACTTAATCACATGTTCGTAAAACCCATTTTGATTCATGTGGTGTAATGTATGCCCCCATAATCTTCTATCGTGTTCATACATATTGTATTTGATGTCTCAATGGTAACAGTCAATTTCTTTACGATGTTCATCTAGCAGCATGAACGCAGTTTCAAAAATAATGCCACAAGATGAATGTTTCAGTCCAATAGATTCTGTATCAAATAGGTCAATCATATTGCAGTCTTTTTTTTACTTGATCCTAAAGATTATGAATTCAAAGACACTTGGTTCAGAAACCTGTATGCTTGACCCAGAAAGTGGTCTGACAGGTTTTTTACCGGTCAAATGTCAATATAGCACACTACTGGTGATCATATTGATCCAACGGTTCTAGAACATTGGCAGATGGCTCATTTGAAAAAAAAATAAAATTTTTGATGTCCCTTTTATTTGACAAAAAAGATCGGACGGCTACTAGCACCCTCTCGTGTCCCTTTTTTCCCAAACATTGTTCGATCAAAAGTTTGAAATAGCCATTTTGTTTAGCATAATTCAAAGGTTCCAGAACTATACCTTTAGATTTAACATGACCCACGCAGCCCTTGAGGATTGGTCTTGGGATGAAAGTATGCTAAGGATAATTTTCTAAGGATAATTAGGATAATGTACAATCTATGAAAACCAGTTTCACAGCCAAAAAGACAAATAACAGGTGACAGAATGCATTGGACTTGTATAACTTGGGCTATATATTATCGGTTCTAGGCGTTTACCCCCCGGTGATTAACCCCACCCACCGGAAAATATCCCCCTCCCCTCCCCGGGAAAAATATCCTCCCAGAAAATATCCCCACGGAAAATACCCCCCACCCCCCGCGGAAAAATTCCCCGAAAACTACCCCCTTGGAAAATACCCCCCCCCCCCCAGTGGAAAATAGGGCTTTCCAAATTTGAGTTTTATTTTTTTAATTTCCGTAGGGGGAAGGAATTTTGGTACTTGTGTATTATGCACCACTCACTCAAGTTAACAAAACTTTATTTCTTGGGTGTGTTCTGTATAATTAATAAGTGCCTTTTTCAAACAGTTCGTGGTAACGAACTGTAAGTAAGGAGCCACCCAGCTCAATGGTAACCGAAACTCTAGAAAACGGTATTTTGATACAAATAGATACTTCAAAAGAATCAGATTTTAATGCTGATTTAAAATATATAAGTTTCATCAAGTTTAGTCCTACTCATCAAAAGTCCTTGAGAAAATTTGGCCGATTTTTGAAAAAAGGGTGAAAGAACCCCTAAAGGTTATATAACCTTAATGAAAATCACACCATCATATTCAGCGTATCACAGAACCCTACTGTAGAGGTTTCAAGCTCCTATCTACAAAAATGTGGAATTTTGCATTTTTTGCCAGAAGAAAGATCACGGGTTCGTCGTTCAATTCTAACTTTTTCCAAAGAAATAAAATAACATTTCCACTTCAGTTCTGAATTTTTTCAAAGACAAGATAAAAAAAATTCCGTAGAACATAAAAAAAAGTTATACTTCGATTCTGACCTTTTCCCAAAGAAGAAAAAGTTCTACTTTAATTCCGAGTTTTCTCAAGGAAGTGAAAAAAGTTCAAGTTCTCTTATGAATTTTTTTTTTCAAGATAACACAATACCTGACATCCATAGCTTAGGTAAGCTTATTACCATTATCATGTACAAGAGTCAGGTTGGCCTCAGAGAATATACTTATGAATTTTTCCCAAAGAAGAGAGAAAGTTCCACCTTAATTCTGAGTTTTCTCAAAGAAGTGAAGAAAAGTTCAAGTTCTCTTCTGAATTTTCTCAAAGAAGTCAAGAAAGTTAAAGTTCACTTCTATTTTTTCCAAAGAAAATAAAAAATGTTCCACATCTGTTCTAAAATTTGCTCAAAGACGAATTTTTTTTTAAGTTCTGCTCTAAGTTTACCTGTAGAAAATAGAAAAAGTTATACTTCAATTCTGAATTTTTCCCCAAGAAGAGAAAAAGTTCCACTTTAATTCTGAGTTTTCTCAACGAAGTGAAGAAATGTTCAAGTTCTCTTCTGAATTTTCTTAAAGAAGAGAAAAAAAGTTAAATTTTTTTAAAGAAGAGAAAAAGTTCCACTTCAGTTTTGGATTTCCTCAAAGAAGAGAAAAAATTCAAGATCTGTTCTAAATTTTTTCGTAGAAGATAGAAAAAGTTATACTTCGAGTATGAATTTTTTCCCCAAGAAGAAAAAAGTTCCGCTTTAATTCTGGGTTTTCTCAAAGAAGTGAAGAAATGTTCAATTACTTTTCTGAATTTCCTAAAAGAAAAGAAAAAATTTACAGTGCAATTTTAAATTTTTCCAAAGAAGAGAAAAAAGTTGCACTTCAGTTTTGAATTTTCTCAAAGAAGAGAAAAAAAAATTCAACTTTTGTTCTGATTTTCTCTGTAGAAGATAGAAAAAGTTATACATTGATTCTGAATTTTCCCAAAGAAGAAAAAAAGTCCCACTTAAATTCTGAGTTTTTCTTAAATGAATAAAAATTCAAGTTCTTTTCTGAAGTTTTCCCAAAGAAGGGAAAAAGTTCCACTTTAATTCTGAGTTTTCTCACAGAAGTGAAGAAAAGTTCAAATTCTCTTCTGAACTTTCTCAAAGAAGAGAAAAAATTCAAATTTTAATTCTATATTTTTTTTTCAAAGAAATAAAAGAAAGTTCCACTTCAGTTCTGAATTTTCTCAAAGACGATAAAAACAAATTTCCGCAGAAGATAGAAAAAGTTATACCTTTATTCTGAATTTTTCCCCAAGAAGAGAAAAAGTTCCACTTTCATTCTGAGTTTTCTCAAAGAAGTGAAAAAACTTCAGGTTCTAGTCTGAATTTTTCCCAAAGGTGAGTATTAGTTCCACTTTAATTCTGAGTTTTCTCAAAGAAGTAAACAAAATTTCAACTTCGTTTTTGAATTTTTTTAAAGAAGAGAAAAAAGTTACAGTTCAATTCTAATTTTTTTCAAAGAAAATAAATTAACTTCCACGTCAGTTCTGAATTTTCTCAAAGACGAGAAAAAAAGTTTAAAGTTCTGTTCTGAATTTTTCGCTAGAAGATAGAAATAAGTTATACTTCCATTCGGACTCTTTCCCCAAGAAGAGAAAAAGTTCCACTTTAATGCAGATTTTTCTCAAAGTAGTGAGGAAATGTTCAAGGGCTCTTGTGAATTTTCTTAAAGAAGAGAAAAAAGTTAAATTATTCTAAAGAAGGGAACAAATTTCCACTTCAGTTCTGAATTTCCTCAAAGAAGAGAAAAATTTTTTCAAGTTCTGATGTAAATTATTTTCGTAGAAGATAGAAAAAGTTATGCTTTGATTCTGAATTTGGCCCTAAAAATAAAAAAGGTTCCACTTTAATTCTGAGTTTTCTTAAAGAATAGAATGAAATTAATACAGCTGCATAAATAGAAAAATAATAAAAAAAAGTTGAATAATTTTCTATCCAAAAATTTCAAATCAGAAAAAAAAGAAAAGTTTTAATACAAACATCATTTTTCTACTAGTAAAAGTCCCGACTAACATATGTGTATCATTCTCATTCTGTATTTAAAAAATATTAAATGTGATGCTTTCTGTTTTAAGTATTTTTCATGTCATTTTAAGACATGTAAAAAAAGGTTGAAAAAAATTTCTATGTAAAAATAATTTAAAAATAAAAAATAGGTTAAAAAAAGTCAAACTTTTTCCATCTTCTTCCAAAAACTCAGTTGTCTACTTCTTCTCGTTTGGTTTTGCATGGAGATGCTTTGTATAATCTCATTATTAGAATCAATTTCCAGTTCTTGCACATTTATATCATCCACATTTGGTACTTCAAAAATATCATGGGTGATTTGTTTGTCAGATGTATATTTGATGTGATTTTAAGACATGGAAAAAAAGATGAAAACAAAACTGTGTCAAAAAAGTTTGGGGATTGGGCCTTGGAGGGAGGGGAGGGAGTATAAGGTGTGTGTGTGTGGGGGGGGGGGGGTTGAGGGATGGGTGGAAGGATGGGGTGGGGACTTTTGGTCCTGGAGTGGGGACATGGAGCCCAACCATCAGAAGAAACTGTCTGCCTAGTATGCTTCTCAAATCATCGTGGTATGCATATTCTCAGGAGGATGACATTAATAACGCCCCGAAACAGATCACTTTTAACACGTACCAAAATTCCAATTGATAAAGTGAATGGTCAAATAACTTGTTACGATATTGTGAGTCTTAACATCAGTTGGCCAATGTCCTGGAAACAATATATTGAATGTATTTCTAAAATCATAATATGTTCAATGGCTTGTTGGCTCATTCGAGTAACATGTTGTTCTTTTACCTCAAGAAATCACGGGTCTCACGTTCGATTCCTACATCAAACACAAATTTCATAAATTCAATGGGAAGCTGCTTAGACTGTAAAAAATATATCGTTGGAAAAGGAAACATATCATCATTAGAGTACAAAAAAGACATCAATACACCAAACCATCCCTACAATAACATCCATGCATCCATACAATAAAATATCAAATAAAACACCAATACAATGAACAATAAAAATCCATATATCCATTCATATAAAACATCCATACAATAAAACATCAAATAAAACACCAATACAATAAACAATAAAAATGTATATATCCATACATATAAAACATCCATACAATGAAACATCAAATAAAAGATCAACCATACAACCAGACACAAAACCATCCCTATAATAACATCCATATATCCATACAATAAACATCAAATAAAACACCAATATAATTAACAATAAAAATCCATATTTCCATACACATAAAACATCCATACAATAAAACATCAAATGTGGGATTGATGTCTTGTTATATGATGGAGGAAACTGTCTGTATGTATGGTGGGGGCATGTGTCTTGTCGTACGGTGGGATATATGTCTTCCTATATGGTGGGATATGTGTCTTCCTGTGTGGTGGGATATGTGTCTTGTTATATAGGTGGTTATGTCTGTAATTGTATGCATTGAAATACCCCATTAGATTGGCTATGTGTCTGCTCGGAATAATAGGCCGCTTGTATGGTGGTAGCACTACCCCGTTGTATGGTAGGGGTGATAGGGCAACCGCAGTAATGGTGGGATAGGACCCCGCTTGGAAGTGTTGCTACAATACTACTTAAAACATGGTAAAGAAACAAAAAAACATCAATTACAAAGATAAAGAGTATTATAATTCTCGATTTTCGGTCAATAATCTAGTGATTTATGTTCTGATTTAGTGATTTTTTTCAAGAATCTAGTGATTTTTTTTCTCACTGGATGGCAATCCTGCTCAATCCTGCATTGCATAAGTAACTGCAGTAGGAATGGGGGTGCCGGCGCGGATGATACATCCAAATGGGCAATGAAGAGATTTAATGTCCTTGGTAAAAGCCTGGATGAGATTTAATGTTCTTGGTAAAAAATTGGGACGAGATTTAATGTCCTTGGTAAAAGTGTCTCTTTCTAGACCAATAATATTCCTAGAATCCCTCTACATACAAGTCCACACCTCTTTTTGGACATGTTTGGTGATTATGTGGTTTGCTTGTCTTATTTTTTGATGGTTATATTCTTTGATGATTATGTGATTTGATTTAGTTTCATAGTTCTGTTCTATTTGTTGATGGTTCTGTGGTTTGATGGTTACTTTGTTTGTTGATTATGTGGTTTCATGTTGTTTCAGAGTCCCGTTCTGTTTGTTGATGGTTATGTGGTTTGATGGTTATATTGTTTGTTGCTTATGTGGTTTGATGTTGTTTCATAGTTCTGTTCTGTTTGTTGATAGTTATGTGGTTTGATGTTTCTATTGAATACAGACAGAAGTTTACATCATTGTCAGATAAGAGCGTCAAACGGGACAGGATCACGTGTCTCTTTCTAAGTAAATGAGGGGGTCGAAAATACGAACGGGACAAGATCGCAGTGAATATTAGGAAGGATTTTTGCTATAGTTGTTATTAGTGTGAGAATAGAAATCAAGGAATGAAATCAGTTTGATTTTATTCATTAAGATATATTTGCAATAATGAGTGGAATGATTACACTATTAGAAGTTGATAGCAGCAGCAATTATACAAGAGCACCAAACATTGCGGTAGAAATCACGAGAGGATCACGGCTTTGTCTTGAATTGGATGAAGTATATGCAAGATATGTTATCTTTGAGCAAATTTAAAATGGAGGATCAATTATGCTTCGCTACAAAAGTTGATATAGCACATGTGAATAGACATCAAAGTGCTTTAAATGCAATAGTGAAGGATATAGATGACAATAAGTTGTATCGATAATTGTATATGTACAATATATATTATTGTTGTATGATCACGCTCAATAAAATTGTTTCGAAATCTAAAATGTCTCCTTTCTTTTTGTTAGGTTTTAGGTCATCGAATATTCTTAAAGTAGAACGAATCGTGGTTAGTCTAGAGTCAGCAGTGAGAGTATTGGGATTGAAAAATGAATGAATTTGAGAAAGAGAAAATTATATCGAATCTTGTGATTACGGAAAAATATTTGATTTTAGATGACGATTTTCTCGAGTTATCTCTTCAATGGAAGATATTCTCACACGAAACACTTGAAAATATAATGAAACTGATTCTCCCCCATTTGACTATTGTATGAAGCTTTTACGATGTGACTCAAATGCTTTTACTCAATTTACTTATACATTAATTGAAACAAAGAAGAATAATATCGTGGATATACTTTTGAAAATATTGCCATAGATTCTATGTAGATGACTCTCCCTTCGAAAGAGGTTATGTAACGCCACAGAGTTACTCCTCTCCCATCCCCCTCTGAATTTATCGAACGAGGATTATTTTCTTTTTAGCTGTGAGAGAGTTGACATTGGAAACCAAAAAATGTTCTATACATGTTCACTATGTATGTACACTCTTAACAGCTGGTCATCATGTGAGAATTGTGCTATTATTGATGACTATAATGAAAAGTGCAAATTATGCAATCCATGTAAATTGCATAGAGGCTATGCAGTACAAATTAAAGGCTGTAATTCATGTCTTGAACAGATTTGTGACTCTCACCCTAGATGACACCTATGCTCCAATTGCCACTACAACAAATGTGATCAGTGGGAGAGCGGTTATCCCGGTATGATTGGAAAGAACCCCAAACGTGATTTTATTTTATTTCTACGAGATTGGTGACCTTGACTTTGCAGCCAATCAAGATTAATATACAGTGAATTCAAATGATCTACCAGAATTAGTGGTTCTCAACAGTTGCCTATACACCGAAGAAGAAATCTAAAGTGTAGAATAAAGACATTGTTGTATACATTTTTTTTATTAAGCACTTTACTGGTAGGACGCTGAAATCAATATTATACAGGTCTGAGAGAATATTTTCCACCATAAAGTCATTCAGACATGGATTATCTACATAAATGTTGAGAAACTGCTTATAAGTATAGCCGTGACATCTGAAAACGAAATATAGTAGTGCATGGAAACCACAACTTTTAGTTGTCAGATCCTGTACTCTCTTTCGATTTTGAATAATAGTTTTCCCACTGCTCACAATATACTTGCTGAGGTGTGGAGTGTAGAATGTATAGGGTAGGCCAAAAGGATAAAAAAATTAAATCGTCTTTATTGTTTGAAAGATGCACAACCAATGGCCGGTATTCACGGTCGATGGACTGCTATTAACAATAATTTGGGTATTAATTGCGCTTTGAATTTTTCCAAGAAACTCCGAGGGCAGACAATAGGATCTGTATTTTGACGTGTAGGGGTCCATATTAAATACGCTGAGATTTTGACTGGTGTTCATGGTGCAAGGTTTATTCGAGCACTGCTTCTGAGAGGGATATCTCAATAGGTTTTATACTTGATTAGCAGGGTTAGAGCAACAATTTCTTCCATCGATTCGGCAAATATACGCTCGAATTATCAGATTCCCGTTCGCACTTTACTCATACATTAAGGCAAGATAGATCTAGTGCAATGATACCATATGCTTTAGCGAATATTTCTTCGGTTATACCATTTTCAAATAGTTGTGAATCATGATCTAGGGTTTTCACTGTCAACTCATACAATGTCCTATAGGATTTATCAAAAGATAGGTTGTAGAGTCGGATTCTATTCACTTTGCAGACAATAGATGAAAGCCCAAACATCACAAATTTTTGTGGATAGCCATTCGACGATTCTATTGCACTAGAAGATTTTACAAGTGCAAATGCCAATTTGGATGGAACTTCGCCATTGATAAAGTGTGAGTCGGTGATGGTACGTGATCCTATGGCAATATGACGTTGATTGGTGATTGTATGAGGAACAAGTAGTTTAATATTATTTCCATTGGCTCTCAGTTTTTCCACTGCCAAAGCAACAGGACTCATAACCAGCTGCTTTCATACATGTAGTATTGCCGAAGTGAGGGAGAAAGTTACATCAGGATTGGAAGCAAGTTATTTTCGTAAAATGAAATTGGATGGAGCAAGCGTCAATTTTATATCCACTTTAATTTTGGGTTGTAGCCATTGGGGTATATTAAATATTTCATTATATATTTTTCCAACTAGATGTAATTCACTAGTTGTAGCATTTTTAAGTGCATTTGTACTATCAGTATCAGTAATATATTCATATCTATTAGAGGTACCTCTCAATTCCTTATATGACGTGGGTTTCATCAACATGAGCAGCATATAGCTTGTATAATTCGAGAGATCGTTGCTTGTGCTCACCAAATAACCATTAGTGTAGACACTAATTTGATGAAATAAATTATATGATATACAATTTTCATAGGATATTCCATCAGCATGAATTGAAAATGTATGGTCGGATTTCCGGAATTTCATTCGTGAATCTATAAATTTTGAAGATATCTCTATCAAGAAGTCTTAATCGCAATAAATTTGAAAGTGGATATTATCGGAGAGGGGTTGTTGTGGATAAAATTGTTAATATTATCCACGTTTTACACTCACATCAACATTTTCTGCATTGAATAGATTTAAAGATGAATTGATTGAAGGTTGGGAATCCTTATGCGGTAGATATGCCATCTATGAAAAGAAATCCAGTTTCGATCTAACAATTCTCTTCCTGGGGCTTCTTCTTCGTTTTACTGTGCGTGTTGTCTTTTTCCTTCTTTTCTTTGACAAGAGTGATGCCTTTCGTTTCTGACTTGAGTAGATACTGATGAGTGGTGCACTGTTTCTCCACCTTTTTAAACCTTTTCCATTTTGATGAGATTTCAATTGTTCGCCAAGCGTTCGCGCACTGGACCTAAGATATTCCGAAGCACATTTTTTAAAATCCTTGCCAGAGCTCCAATCGTATAGTGTAGAGGATGCAAAATCTGACGGAGCTGGTACAATATATTTTCTAGCCAGAGGTAGTGCAGAGCGAAACAGCTTAGCCAACCAACTGCCAAGACCATAGCCAGATATTGATGAGCGACCTTTGTAACAGTCCATTTCATTGCCCACTTGTCTTGGGCCAAGAGTATTAAAAGCAGTCAATATCAGAACAAATGAATACCACTTTTCTATTAGACATCTTGTTGTTGTTGCTCAATGGGTCTAAAATAGCATGTAATCACAACCAAACCTTTTGATATCGCTAGGGGATCACATAATTAAGTTCTTAGTGTTAATTGGCAGAGTTCCAAATAGGAAGTGTTTACGGGGATATACTGAAGATGCTTTATATTGTAACGGTGAATATTTTCTTGATTGGTTTTTCGATCAAGAACTCGTAGGAGGGGGACATTGCTATTGCTAACTCTGGATGTTTCAACAAGTAAAACGTAGAGAAATATACAAGTGTCCGTGGAGAAGGCAGGACGGTAGTCAAAAAAATAAAATTTGTGTTTCCAGCACTTTTACCATTGATTATATTAAGTTTAAAGCCAAGAACATCTTTTAGATTATCATTGAGAATAACCTTTTCACTGGCAATGGGTGAACTAATGTAGATCTTGCCCTCTTCCTTTGAATAGTTGAAATGAAAGGCTCCTTTTTTACGAGCGGAAATTCTTTTATTGATAGAACGACATAAATAATTCATACAGGTGAGTTCTTCGTAGGGTAATTCAATATATGGATAATTCATCCAATTGATCTTTGGAATTTCTTCTTGATCACCTGGGGGTGGTGGCCAATCATGGGTTCTATTTCTTATATCATATTTGCGATCTTTTCTCAGGATGATATATGTATTTTTTAGAATACAGTCGACAAGAAACACTTTCTTATGCACCGTCGAATTTGATGGTGGGGGAGAGTTTCGTCCAAAAATCACTTGTTCTATTCAAATCTTTGTAGGGAGGATCTGAAACATTGGACATGAATGCCACAAAGAAATCATTGGGCATTGTTAATGTCTTCCACTGTAACCCAAGAATCAAAATCAGAGTTGTGTCCTAGCCAACGAACAAGCAACTGTCTCTTGCCCCTGCTAGTACGACTCTTTAATATCTTTTCAATTTGATAAATTTCACTACTGTTTCTAACCTTTTGTAGTCCGTATTCATCAAAACCGCCGATAATCTCATCATCTTTGGTGTCTCGCAGCCGATATGTCGTGGATTCAGTGTCTAGGATTTTAGACGCTTTAAAAAGTTCAGTGCTCCATAATTAATTCCCCTTTTCAAAAATATTGGTGGTTCTATTAATTCGAACAGTATCGCCAACATTGAATTTCTTCTTCACAATTTTTTACTGGAATACTGCTTTAGAAAAGCATCAAATGTATTTTCACTGCAATGAACTTCCCGAGGGCTAACATTGGATAGGGATCGATGTGGTCGTTGGCTATATATTTGTATGGTTTTATCTAAATCATGAATAAGAGCAGCAGTATTTTTCAGCGTGCAATATCTTGAAATTAATAGACGAATCTTTCTTATCAATCGTTCAGCCAATGCAGCCTTTATCGGGCTGTGAGTGTGATAGAGCTTTGTATTATATTTAAATAGAACCTTTTACACATGAGGTTTAACAAATTCGCTACCACGATCCGATTGAATTTTTCTATAGAAATTTTGTTCAAAAATACTTTCTAAAGCTTGAGCAACTTTAACACCTCTTTGATTGCAATGGAATGGCCTATGCATAGCGACTAAAGACGATGATTGCAACTAAAATTTATTTGTAAGGTGTATTGTGACGCCATTGAATCACGTCTAGAGTTCAAAGATCAGTTTGCAATATATGCAGAGGGAAAAGGGCCTTAGTTTGTCGATACTGTTTGCCCTGAAGCCTGCGATTCCGATGCAGAGCGTAACTTGGTTAATTTTCTTGATACTCTTTTGCATTTTTTAATTTGCTGCCACCTATGTCAGAGGCAACTTTAGAAAGCGTTGTGGGGGAACTTAGACTCCCCACTTCACCAATATTTTCATAGACATGTTTAAAAACCTCATCCATTTTGAACGCAAACACATAGTGTAATGTCCACTCCCCTTTTGCACACTGGAGGGTGGTGCTTGTGACGATGAGCTGATATCAATATGTCTTCGCTTTTGTTTAATCATCGTTGGTGTTATCAAATCATTGCTGTTGCTACTAGGAGTGCTAGTAATTTCCAAGATTGAGTTAAAATCTTCTTCTTCTTCTTCTTTTTAAATGTTGTCGTTGTTAGAATACTGTCACCTCTACTATATTCTCTTAATTTCTTTAGAATTTTCTTATTGCCAATAAGACTTTTGGGGAAGTTTGATGCATTTAGAAAGGTGTATAGATTATTGTCAAATGATAAAAGTCCTTTACGATTTGTAACCATATCACAAATTAAATCAAGAATATTATAACTTTTTCCCTGAATTATAGTTCTTTTCCCTGTTTTATCGACTTGGACTTGATAAACATCACCACTTTTCAACATGAGATATGTTAATACTCTTTTGTTCTGTTCTCGATAGGTCATTGGCAATAGGTTTCCAATTGATCATCACTATGGAATTCAATTCTTTCTCCTTTGATTGTGTTGCTGCAGAATCTCGAGATGTTTCTTGTTTAGGGGGATCTGTGATGGTGGTGGATCTCTCACGATAAGGTCTATGTTTGTCCACACGACGCAATGCATCTTGAAGTAAAACTATCTTTTTATCATCGGCAATATTTTCATAATTAATAAATTTGCTTAGACGGTCTTCAAAGTGTTCAACGAGTGAGAGGACGAGTTCTATTGAAGTCAACTTATAATGTTTATCCACTTAGTAAAAAATGCTCACAATTACCGCAAGAGTTGGCAGTGAGAGTGTAAAAAATCCACCACCTACTTGAAGGAGACGTTTTCTTTAAAAAAAAATATTCCTTTGTTTTTGCAAGCCAAGGCACGTACAGTTGAACGATCTTGCTTTGTCTGTTGTCTAACACCTTCTGGCAAGTGTATATTACCCTCAGTTAAATTTAAACAAAGTTCAGATATTAGATTAATAAAATCATTGTCAACACCATGTTTGAGTATGGCTTGCCTGGGTGGGGGTTTTGAAGTTCCTAGAACGGAAAATAAATGTATATTATCGTGTAGTTTCTTCAATGTCGTGATGGCAACTAATAGCTTTTCCTACTGTTCATTGGAGGATATACAGTAATTTCTTTGTCGAAAATATCTGTGACTACACGTAGATACTCGGGTGTATTCTGATTAAGGTCTAGGAAAATGTACCCGTAGGGCTTATTTGTCGCCTGACTATACGCTGAAAGTAGAAACTTGGGAGCACCGGGATATATTTGCTTATTGAGAGTTATTAGCGATATATTATCGCGAACAACTAGGTAGATAATATAGATTGTGCAATTCAAAGCAAGGATTCTCATACACTTGCTCTCATGAAACAGATTGTGTAGAACTAGGGTTCTGTAAATATGTTGATGATGAGAGCAAACGGTAAACAGTTGTAGCATTTCCTGTGAGAACTGTTCAATTGATTCAGCTAAAACATCAATTATCAGCCATGAGTTTGGTTCAATACTATTGAAAACATCAAGTCCCCGTATGAATTGTATTGGTATGGACGTGGCAGCTGCAATAGCTTTTATTTGATCGTAGGACTCTTGCCAAATACTATAGCAATAGTAAATTTTCTTTGGTTTTTCCAAAAAACATTTTAATACAATTTTTAATTATTTTAGCTAAAAGTGTCGTTTTGCCTGACATTGACGGACCACACAGAAACGACCTGAATGGTGTTTTAAATTGATACAAACTGCTGCTGACAACAGTCGGACTATAACTAACTGTAAAAGATACTTGTCTATTGAATAAATAATAATTTTCTCTTAGATCTACCTAGTACGTTAGCAAGAACAAGAAAAATATATTTTTTCATTTATTGACAAAAACAACTTAAAATACATTACGAATAGCAATATCGTGCGAATAGCACAATAAATAGCGAATAGCACAGTCCAAACGTATTTTATTGCTTTGCAGGAGCGTATTCTGGAAATTTTTAAAACTTGTACGGTCACCCGAAACTGTTTCCACCGATTGATATCCGTGACGCCTGCAATGCTTCATTTGATTTTGTAGATTTAATTCACTACGAAATTGTGACAAACACATTGGACAGTAGTATCGCACCCCTAGATCCTTACCCCTTCCCTTAACTCTACTAATATCCGTAATAGGATTGAAATGGCCAATTGAATTGGGTGCACTAGGCGGTGTATAAAACAACCAAACCAAGTGTTTCACCGATTCAATCGACGGGGCCCTTACTGGGAATAATACACTCTTTTTATTAGGACACATACCCTCTTGAAATTCTGTTTCGTGTTTGAGCACAGTAACACCCATATTTAACAGGGCGTTGGCCCGTTCAAAAATATCAATTGACCTGAGTGTTACCGGAAATTTTTCCGCTAAACAAGAGAAATTTACTGGGGGAAAATCAGACCCCTCCTTCCCATGCACGGCCCAGTAGTCCATTTTTTTCTTTGTAGCGTCATCTTTCAGAGGTTCGAAAGCTGATATGAGGAAAGCGTACATGAAACATTTTGTATCCGTTTCGAAAGAGATTCGTTGAACGCCCGGTTATCTTTCTAAATCGGGATTATATTTTAAAACTATAGCCCTCTCCCCATGTCCCCCTCTTAAAATAAAATCTTTTTTAAATTTACATATATTTACACTTAAATTTTCAGTGAATACAACAACCGAACCACTACAATTCTCATCTTAATTTTCGATATGAGTGATAATATTGTCAATCCATAGCATAGATAAAGTCTCATTATTCTCCAAATTAGAGTGCAACACTAAAATTTAGGTGTGTACGTCATGATCATACACTTCCCTATGACCCTCATTTAGATAAAATATTTTAAAAACAATTAAGGCCTTAATGGAGTCTCGACCTCCCCACATCTGAATCTGATTTTCTAAGAGTGCACGAATTTTTTTTAAATATTCATGAACGATATAAATGAGGTCGGTTATAAAATTTCCCCCCATAAGTGTATTAAACGGATCCCCAAATTTTGCTGTAAAAACGACTGTTGTATTCAATATCGAATTTGTTTGTTGAAATTCCAGTAGTGACGAGAAATGTATATCATTTCTCCCTCCCCCCCTTGTATATAATCATCACCACCCCTCCCCCACTTTGTTCAATTTCTAGTTGAAAAACTTTTTTTTCATTTCTATCTAAGACGAATGTGTTATTGCCACCTCTCAAACCTTCCGAAAACCTAGAGGGGTATTTCTACTTTGTTAAAAGTAACTAATTATGTCAACCTGAAACTTTAAAGTGGATCCCTTTGACAACCTTTAGGTGGAAAATGCTTTAAAAATCTCTGAGATTTTTTTAACAACCACATACGATTTCTTGAACAAATTTCAAGTTGAAATATCTTCACCCTTTAATTAAACCCTCATAGGAGTACTGGTTGTCTGAACTTATTGTTTTAAAAAGTATTCCACAACAGTACCCTTGACCTCTACAAATATCCTCTACCAAAAAGTTTTCTTCTGCAATAGTTTTTTATTGTCTTTCTGAAAGCTTTTCATAAAATTTCACAAAATAGATTATTTACTTTCCTGAATGATTCAAATGATGCGATCTATTGTAGAAAAATCGTAGGCAAGGGAACAGTAATCAAGCTTCAACCAGCTACGAGCAGCATTCTTGATGTGGGGCAATATGGATGAGCGAGAAATCCAAAGGTAAAACTACGTATATAGTACATTATGCAACTCATGGAGCTGACATGGACCTGGGTGAATTAAATGACTAGAAGGTCCGAAAGCCAGTGATACAAGGACGATAAATTGTGGGCTGTTTATAGAACAAACAGCAAATATTGTGGGACTCAAAACTAAAGTTCGCATCTAACACTTTTGCAAAAGAGTTCTATTGCTCTTACCAATCTCTTATAAGGTACTTGATCACTGGGCCTATTGGCAAAGGTGCGTTTAAAAAAACAATAAAAATTAGGGACGATTTTGGACTAAAATTAGCAAAAATTAGACGTGGTAGTTACTCTGACTAGAACTCATGACTGCTTCTACTATTGGAAACTAAATACGACTATTCTACTTATTAAATAAACCGAAAATTGTTTAATTAACAATATTTAATTAGGTTTAAAATTTTTAATTTAAAACTGAAATTCAAATTTAAAATTAATACAATTAAAAGTAATTTAACTAAACAATAAAAATTAATTTAATATGACCCAAAAAATAAGACTACTTTTACAATTGGTAACAATTCATCACAGAACAAAGCGGCCCAAGGTCAAGGCAGCAGCGCATGCTTCCCATTCAAGCCAATGCGTTTAAAGCTTCAATCTGTGTTCAATCCAATGAAATTCTAGTTTAGTCCTACCTTATAAGCTCTCTGCAGACGATACAAGGACGTCCTTATTTTCGTTTGGCCTCAAATGAGTGGCCATAAAGCACAATGTTTAGCAACTTATTGTCGTTCATCTGCGAAACATATCCTGACCAAATTAACCTTCTTTACATGAAAGACGCAGAAACTGGGATCAAATATAAAACAGCTTGTAATTTGATATACGTTTGATCTAACAAGCACCTAAGACTATTCTTAGGAATTACATATACACATCATCCCCTGTTATTCTGCCACTTGTGACAGTTTTAAACGATTTTGCCCATTCTGGAGATACAACTAAGTTTTAAAATATTTTCAAAACCTTATATTGCTCCCCTGCACTGCAAAAGTAGAAATTTATGAGATTTGTCAATTAGTTTGGGGCAAAAACATTCAATTTCAGTGAGTACAAATAAATAAAATCTTCTAATTATTAGATGGTTCACTGTCTATCAATTAAATTAAAATAATATCAAGTGTTTTGCATGACACACACAAGATCTGAATCGTTAACCCTAAACTCTAAGCCAAAATTTTTCACAACAATAGAAATTTTGGGAAAGGTGGTGAATTTGAAAAAAACATAAAAAATCAAATTACATAGGAAACATAGGAGAATGTGGTATAAATTACAAAAACCTTCGTATTCAGAAAACATACAAGGCCTCAAAACCCCTTCCTCCCTCCTCTCTCTCTCCGTCGTACATACTTTAAGTTCTTTTGCCTCTGGACGATAATACTATTGAATTAAAATTACCCAATTCATCGTCATATCTCAAGCACCTGAAACATATTTTATTAGTTGTTAAAAATACAGGCAAACCCATATTATAAAGACTATTTTCTTTGACATTTATTGGTTATTTTTCGAACCGAGGGAAAGACCACTCAAGATATAGCCAAATTATAAACGTTTTTACAATCAGACGCTTCATAGGTTCTTTTCTTTATTTAGCAAAATAGAATCTGGCTTTGAGCCAACTAGAATACATAACAGCATTATTTACATAACGTACTCTATAAAATAATCTAAATCTCCCTGAAGACGTCTTTGAAAATACCGGTAAGTCTTGATGTCCATCCTCCGTGTCTTATTATTCTCCATTCTCCATGTCTTATTATTCACCATTCTCCATGTCAAATCTTAAGTCACTGTCACATGTTAACTTTGATTTCATTACAAGCTAAATTTTCCCGAAAATTTCTTTGAAAACACTAATAAGAATGTATTTCCATTATAATTTCACTTTGATTGAGAATTCACTTATCCTTTTTTTTCTTTATTCGCTTTCCTCGTTACGCTTCCATTACTAGCTGAAGTTCCTTCGCCAGGAACCGCCGTTGTCGTCAATAGGAAAAGGCACCATGCTAACCTTTTACTTGATTCACTTTTCTATTTATGCCTTCATTTCAACCTAAATATTCCTGAAGACTTTTTAAAAATCACTAATAAGCATGTGCTTCCATTATTTACACCCTTTCATTAAGAATTCAATGACCCTTTTTCTTTTTTTATTCACTTTCCTCTTTATGCTTTTAATACTAGCTGAATTTCCTTTTTGAAGGTACTCATAATTCTTGGTCTTGATTCTTTGTCCTCCACATTTATCACTTTTTCTGTTCTCTCTTTTTATTTCTTATACAGTCTAAATTTCCCGAAATTCAATTCTTTAAAACACTAATATTCAGGTTTGTCTTTGAGAAAAGGAAAAGAACAACAACTGTCACCACCTAGCGTCACCTGGCTAAATCGTAAAGCATGTATTGGAAATTAAATAAAAACGACTTAGCTTTGCAATGGGCTGAAGATAAAAGAAACCCTCTTCCAAAAAGGGATCCCTATGCATTAGATATAATTTATGCTTTTTCAGTTTACTTTGCATTAAGACAATTTTTTTGTTTGAATCCCTGCTTTGCTATTAATTTTTCGGTTTTCTGGAATTTAAAATTTCTGGAATTTTGGAATCGGAATCTAAATAATTCTAATCTAAAATTAAAATAATATCCTAATTAAAGTAAAGAGCATTAATTAATTTCAATGATTAAATGGAATGACAAATATTGAAAAATTAAGAATATACTTATACAGAATTCGAAAAACTAAATTAAATTAACTTACTCTAAAAATCTATAATTTATTTAAACTTGATTTACTTTTGAAAAGTCAATTATCATCCTGTCCAATCTTCATTTAATTTAAGCTTTTTTGAATTTTTTTAGTTCAGCTGGGCAACACAGAACTGCCAGTTACACTATTGGTATGTTATTTCTATCACTCTCAAGTTAAAGTACAGAAAATTCGTTTCAATAAGTTTCTAGTTGTTGTTGTTGTTCTTTAATAACATTTGTTTTATTTTTTTCATGCTGGTTCCTCATAAACTTTTTGTTCACGCTTTTACGGATATTTCTTTTTCTACATTTTATAGAATATTAACTTTCTAGTTCTTTAGTTCAACTGAGCACCGTCATACTGTCCACAGCAACAGTAGTTTTTAAATCCTACTGAATTAAGTTCAATCACCAAATACTCTTTGAATTTTCTTGGTTGGGCAACACAGGGCAACAGCTGGGCAACAACGGATTGCGAGTATCACTACTGGTATTTAATTCCTACCCCACTCAAGTTAAAGCACCGGTAATTCGGTTCACTGAGTTTCTAGATTTCTTTTAAAAATAAACATCAGTTTTATCTTTTTTCATGATGGTTCCTCATGATTTTTTTGTTCACACTTTTCCGGATATTAATTTTTTTTAATTTCCATCATATTTGCACTTTCAGCTCACTAGTTTAGCTAAGTACTGTTGCATTGGCAACAGCACTAGTAGTTTTAAATCCTACTGAACTATGTTAGATTACCAAATACTCTTTGTTCTAAATTTACTGTTTCTTTTGACAATTATCCCAATTTTCCGGCTTTATTTTTGTTCTAAAAGTTATCATTTAATCTTTTTAGGAGATTGAATCTTTACTTTTCACATTTCTACTTTTCTCTTTACGCTCCTAGTATTTTGCAATAATAGCTGAATTTTCCTAAAAAAAACTTCTTTGAAGACATTAATAATGCCCTGTTTTGCTTGTTCATATTTTGTTCTTCACTATGTTCGTTACTTTTCTCTTTTTCAGTTTAACATCTGCTTCTTCAACATCTTTTATAATACTTTTTTGCACATTCCTCTTTTTACGCTTCTAATGTATCAATTTACCTTCATTCACTTTTCTCTTTATGCTTTGTAAAACTAGCTAAATTTTCCTAAAAAGACTTCTTTAACAGCACTTATAAGTCCGTATTCTGAATCTTCACGTTTGTCTTTCCTACATTCAAGTTTCTTCTCCACTACGTCCAATTTAGTCTTTCCTTCTACTAAAACTCTCTCAGCCACCTTTTGTAACTTAAAATGTAGCATTTGTTTATGTAAAGATGGCAGCACTAAATTATAATCATTAATTTTTTTATTTAAACGTTTGACTTCTTCGTCCAAGAGCTCTTTGAACTTCTCCCACTGTTGATTTTCCCCTTCCGTTAATGGAAGGTCACCAAACTGTTGACGCTTAAACTCAAGACCCTTCCTTATAACGGATATCTCGTCTCTTATTTCCCTATGTAAGGAGACCCAAGGCGGAGTAAAACCGTTGTCAATCAATATCTACAAAAGATGTTTGCATAAATAAAGCAACTATCCCTACAAGATACTTTTTAACTGTCTTGATATGTAAATCAAGGGATGGTCCCTTACTCTTAACGCATGTATCTTTAACCTTTTGCGCTGAGGCTCAAATATATGCATCTTCCAATCGGCATAATGTTAGCAGCATACATAGAGAAAAAATTAGCTTAAAATAGATGTCCTGAGTGCCTCTTGTGGCTACTGAGACTATCAGCCATAGAAAAAGAAAAGATGACGCTTATAAATTTGAAAATCACCACGTGACTCAAGACACTACATATTATAATCTAGAATCACCTTATTGTTTTCAATGAGAGACCAAATAGCAGTAGAATTTTTTGGAGTGAAATTAACTTTAGTTCGGGTCTAGTAAATTTTCCAATAAATAACGAGGCCTGTTATAGCAACAAAAAAAGTTATGGATATCTTAGCCTGTAAAACAAACCTGTATGCTACTGTAGCCTGTACGGATTAGCCTGTACGCTAATCCGTAAAACAAGAGCCAATACTAGCATACGTTGTATTTTGATAAAACTTAGAACAGTTTGTGTGATTAAATTGGTTACGGATGGCAATGGTCATGGGATTAAATCCTCATTGAGCTATCTAAAAACAGACAAACGGTTGCCAGACGTTTCCTATATGCCAAAACGAGGCCACGTAAACCAAAATGAGGCCAGATTATTTACCACTACTCTGTAACTTTCACAAATATTTTATCATTTAAGACCTCGAACACAGGACAAGTCTCTGCATAAACAAGAAACCACTTTCATATAAATGATAAACATATTAGATCCACACTTCTTATTAAGACAACGATATTTAAAGCTGACGTTGGCTAAGAGGCATGATTGGAGGCAAATTCGAAGGGTGGAAGATGCTTAGAACGACGATCAGAATTTATAAAACCTAATATTGAAATATATTTTAAAAATAACGCACAAATAAAAAGAAAAGAATCAAAAGATTTTTCACCGAACAC
Source organism: Artemia sp. Qi Xiang Cuo (assembly GCF_049724085.1). Taxonomy (NCBI): domain Eukaryota; kingdom Metazoa; phylum Arthropoda; class Branchiopoda; order Anostraca; family Artemiidae; genus Artemia; species Artemia sp. Qi Xiang Cuo. The sequence continues at coordinate 61,285,402 of NC_142800.1, forward strand.
TCTCTTATACATTAATTTTAAATATATTTTTAAATATTCTATTAAAATAAAATATTTTAAATATATTCTATCTTTGTGACTCTAGCAGAAGCACGTTGGCCTCTCAAATAAAAATTTACAATTTTAATGTGACCTTCGTTTGACATTCGTTTTGAATTTTTTCCCTATATCATCATCACCACCCCCTCCCCCACTTTGTTCAACAATAGGGTGGGTCCGTGTACTAAAATCCGTCAAAGTCATTTCATTTTCAATTAAATTTGATTGAATAGGGACTATATTCATTAAATCAGTGGGGGGAGGGTTCTCATTTAACTCTTTGGTAAAGTTGTCACAAATCTATTATGTATTTGGACTCAACCATGGTAAATCACCCTCTCAATTAACTGTATTGCCTTGTTGAACTGTACTAGCGTTTAAACTGAAATAATTGTTTAATAGATTGCCAATATCAGAAGGTGTTTCGTCCTAATTGACGTAACCCTCACCATAACGTAAGAATTTACCTTATCGTGAGAGATCTTGTTCGTCGATATCTGGTATTTGGGTGATCTGATTGTCACGAAAGTCCATAGGCGCGTCAATGCGAACACATAGTTCGTGACTTGTTTCTTCAGATGGGTGAGATGGTAGTGTGTGTGAATCCGATGTAACCTATAAAGAAAATAGCTGGTTTTCAAAGTGTCTAAAACACCCTTTTTTTAAAATTGGATTATTATTTTCATATCATTTAAAACATGTGCTTAAAAAAACACGCTTAGAAGCAGAAGCAATATCACTATCGGAGTGCACATTTGGTTAATTCACTGTTCCCCACTCTATATATCCTGAAAGTTCCAATTTAATAGCCACCCTATATGCATTAGTGATATAACATATTTACAATCTAAACGAGACAAAGTAGGTTTTGATTTTGTTCAAATAACCCCCAAACTAAATGCTCCGTGTTAATGGGCAGCCTCAACCTTATGAGGTGGGTGGAGCCCACCCCAGGGACTCTCAGTATCTAGGGACTCTCAGTATCTCAGTATCAAGTCCTAGCTCTAATTAGATCCCAGGCCTAGAGTCGGTTGGGCCGGCCACCCTCCACCCAAAAATTTTACCGCAACGAAAAACGATGATACTGCCTCGGATGACCTACCCCCCCCCCCTTTACCTTCCACGACCCCAGCATGTCCCTGGACCGATTTCAGACCATTGAATGAACCTTATTGACGAAGGTGGAATACGACTCGCCACCTGGAACGTACTCATACTCAACTTTCCTGGAGCTAAATCAATGCTTGCCTATGAGCTAAAACGCTTCAATATAGCTGTGGTTGGCCTTACAGAAACTCGCCTTGTCGGAAGAGAGTCCGAGGATATTGGTGAAGGATATCACCTGATCTGGTCTGGTGACCCAAAAAGCAAGACAAATGGTGTAGGCCTCGCACTGAACGCCAGAGCCAAGAGATGCGTTCTCTCTTATAAACAAATTTCTGGCAGAATACCAATGGCTCAGCTCCAGAACAAACATGGCAAGTGGACAATTATGGTATGCTATGCTCCCACCAATCCGAGTCCTGCGGAAGTGAAGGATCAGTTCTATGCGGAGCTCTCAGTGACCCTGTCTAGAATCCCACCCCAAAACATCGTCACTCTTCTGGGAGACCTTAACGCGACAGTAAATAACAGGGAGGGCGTGTGGAGAAGTGTTTTCGGCCCTTTGACTCCAGATTCACTGAATGACAACGGACAAAGACTCCTCCAGCTCTGCAATATGCATAATCTGGTCATATCAAACACGCTCTTTCAGAGACGACATATACACAAATACACTTGGTATAGTAACGAAGGCCAGACAAAGAAGATGATCGATTATGTTATGATCTCGGGTCGCTGGCGCTCGTCAATAACAAATTGCCGGACTTATAGGTCGGCCGCGCTTGGAAACACAGACCGCCACACTCAGGCTACGCCTGAGAGCACAAGGACAAAAAAGACGGCCTCCCAAGCTTAATCTGAGTAGTTTGGCTACATCTGAGATGCAACAGAAGTATGCTCTCGATATCTCTTACCAGTTTAGCTGCCTCCAAGTTCTTGACGACCCTGAAGTAGCCTGGAAGTCTTTCAAAGATAATATACTCGATTCTGCTGGCAGTACCATGGACCGCAGCAGACACAAGAATAAACCCTGGATATCCCAGGAGACTCTGTCTGTAATCGAGCTGCACCGGAAGGCCCGCTTAGCAAAGAATATGCCAGAGTACAGACGACTCAATGGCATGAACAATATCCTACTGCAAAGTGATAGGAAAACCTTAGTTGACAAGAAAGGCAGTGATCTCGAAGATGCTACAAGAAAAGAAGACACTTGCTCCTAGTAAAAACACCTCTGTGAGCTGACAGAAGTGAAAACTTCCACCATGAGCTGTGTTTTTCCTTCTAACGAAAGCATGGTAGATGACGATGCAAGCCCACTCCGCGCCTGGAGCAGTCACTTCTCAACGCTTCTGAATGCCGAGGCAGTTGGTCATCCCGACCCTGATCTGATTCAAGCAGCAATGACCACACCCGAGGCTACTTCCAACCTCGTATCGCAACCGTTTACCACCTTTGAGGTCCAAAATGTTGTAAAATGGTTAAATAATAATCGATTCCCCGGCGTCTTTGGTATTTCTACAGAACTCCTCAAGTACGGGGGTGCAGCGATTATTCTGTGGCTCCAGCTAATCTTCTCAGCTGTATGGACGACGGAAAGCATACCGAATGACTGGCGTGCTGGCATCATATTGCCGCTCTGGAAACGTAAGGGCAGCCGTCAAATCTGCTCCAACTATCGTGGGATCACGCTTCTCTCCGTTCCTGGTAAACTCTTCGCCATGTCACTCCTGGACAATTGTTACACCTTTTTGCGTAGAAAGAGAAGAGTCCAGCAAGCCGGATTCATGCCCGGCAGGTCGACGACGGAGCAAATGTTTACTATGCGCCAGATGATCGAGAAGACACCAAAAAGCGTACATCGCATTCGTGGACTTTAAGGCTGCCTTTGATTCTGTTGATCGCCGTCCACTTTGGCTGATACTAAGAACTACGGGTCTACCCAAGAAATATTGCTCACTCTTTGAAAAGCTGTATGAGGATACGGAAATCTGCGTGCAAGTCAATGGAAGACGCAGTCCCTCATTCGCAGTGAAGACTGGCGTCCGGCAAGGTTGCGTCGCCGCTCCCGAGCTTTTCAACTGCGTCATAGACCATGTTATGACCAGCACGACGAATCGCCTTCAGTTCGGTCTTCAGTTCGGAGACCGGCTATTCTCTGATGCTGACTTCGCCGACGACATAGCGCTAGTTGCGAGCACCGTCGAAAAGATCACCAAAGCTCTCCAGGTGCTCTCAGAAGAAGCCTTGAAAGTTGGACTGAAGATCAACTGGCAGAAAACTAAAGTTATGCTCCTTCAGCCCCCCACCTCCCATTCTACTGTAAAGGAAGTCAACATCGGAAGCAACTGAGTAGATGTGGTTGAAGACTTCACTTACCTAGGATCTATTCTGTCGAATGATGGCTTTATCACAAAAGAGCCTACATCTCAAAGTGCCTAAGCTTCAGCACTTGTTGGGAGGCTTAGCAGCATCTGGCGAAGGCCAAACATAAGCTGCTTTACCAAAATGCGCATTTACAATGCGTCAGTCAGCACCATCCTGCTGTATGGAGCGGAGACGTGGCCAGCTGCAAAATCTATCCTCAGCGCCGTCGATGTCGCTCAGACGAAACTTCTCCGAAGAATCGAAAGACTTCACTGGACTGACTTTGTTAGCAACCAAACCCTCCTGTCACGTACGCCTCAAATTCCGGTCTCGACGTAGCTCACTCAGCGTAGTGTTCGATGGTACGACCATATTTTTTGCATGTCACGTGACACCCCACTACGGGTCGCATTCGAGTTCGACCCAACCCTACACGAATGGAAGCGACCCAGAAGACGCCCACCCACTAGGTGGAAAGACAAAGCCTATGAATTCTTCACCCAAGCCCACATCCCGGTGGAAGAAACTGCGATCCTGGCAAGCAACAGGTCAACCTGGAGGTGCCTAGTCTCATCGTTCTCTACGCCGAACCCTCGGCAAGAGCTTTAAGTCAAGTAAGTAAGTAAGTATAAACCAGTCTAATCTAACCTCACATCCGTTAATGCAAGTCTGTTATTTTCAAGATTTTCCGGAACATACGATAAAATGGTGACCGTTAAGTCTCATATCTCTTATCAAATGCCCTATGACAGCGATTTTACGCAAATTAGAATCTGGAATTATTTCGAAGTCTAACGGTACAATCTCTATCCTTCAAATTGACTTGGGAGAAAAATCATTAACGAAAATAAAATTTAAAACTTATATTAAGATCTACAGCTTGCATGTTGAGGGCTGTAGGGGCCACATCATTTTCGTCTTGTATAGAGGGCGTTGGTCTTGAAGGCCCCGGCAACGCTTGCTAGGTAATGAACAGAGCAGCAACGTCAGAGCCATTTATGTGCGGGGTACACTGAGCTGAATTTCTTGGCCAACGGCCATACTGGACAACTGATGCCCTCACAGGTGTTTTAACAGTGGTTCTTCCCCTTTTTTGGACGGGGAACATTGCTCAAAATTTTCCTTGAAAAGAAAGAAAGTTTAGTTTTTCATGAAACAACTCTACCAACCTTAATGGAGGGTCCCATACATTGAAAAAAACACCCGATTTCAAAAATGGATGCGCAACTCCTTTGCTGTAAGAGGAAATTCCTTAACCATAGTAAGATTGAATAATTTGGAGTGGTGAATATCATAGATCGCTTTTTTTACTATAATATACCTATAAATGTTTTATACAAGTGTGTTTAAAACACACCCTTCTTTATCATTGTCAGAAACCATCCCTCTCTTGCTTAACTTTTTTTTTATTTTGAGCTTTTAAAAAATACTATTATTTATCTTAATAATAGATAAATTGGTTTTTTCTGATAAAAAGCAAGAAGCAGGAGTTTAACTATAAAACTCACTTAAGGTATCGTCTAGGTTCTGGATAGAACCCCTCCACAATAATATAGCATCAACTTATTACTCGAGTGCGATAAAAAGGGAATATTTTATCCACCCTATAATAGACAATAGTAAAGCGAGAATTGTTTTAAATGCGCAAAAAGAAGAATAAATCAAACTTTAATAGCCCGAAAATAAACGGAAAAATATGTCTCATTTTCCCTTGACCTAAACCATTTCAACATGAAAAAAAATATCTAAAGTATACAAATTTCTTATAAAAAATTGCGCACTCAAAGGAAACATTCTAGACAATAATTAGTCTGTAGCCTAGGCTTGCATGTGACCCTAAAAGGGGATGGAGCGATACATAATGTTTGTGTTTTTACCATATAGAAAAATCTTCTCACCTCCCAGCTCTGCATCTATTTTAAATATAACACGAATTTTTTTACATAAGTATTTTACGCAGAGACTTAACTAAAGCCCCTATTTCACATCATCAAAGTCGTTTGAAAATAGAACACCACAATATGATATATTAATTGACAGCAAGGCAGTTCCTTCCGCTTTTGATAATAACAGATGTGTTTGTTCGGATCGCAAGAGACACATCCAATTTAATGGTTTAGTGCTTTCAATGCACGGGGGAATAGTAACCTTTTTCGAGGAAAAGAATAACTTTTGTTGAAAGAATAAATTGTTATCGAATGGGAGGGAGGGGGTGGGTTTTTACATGGAATAAAGAGTATATTTTGAAACAAAGTATGAAGTTTATTTTTTTGGGGGGGGGGGGGGGTATAGTATGAATTTGAATATATTGGAGGGGATGGGGGACTACAAAAAAATGATTTTATTTGGAAAAACCAAAGAAAATTTACTAAACAGAACTCACATTATATATTTGTGTAGCGAAAACTTCTAAATCCACAGTAATCGATGTTTGTTCCATTGTCTCGTGAAACGAAATATTACTTTAACTTCAAAACGTGTTCATTATAAACAAAATCTCAAGGTTAGATTGTGGTGTATGAAAAACCTTAAGTAAGTCCATTAACCTAGAAATAGGTGTCATTTATTTTGTCACGTTCGTATTTCCTACTCCCTTATTGGCTTACAAAGAGACACGTGATCTTTTTCCCGTTAGACGCTCTTATCTGGCAATGATGTAAACTTCTGTCTGTATTCAATAGAAACATCTATGAAGCATCAAACCACATAACCATCAACAAACAGAACAGAACTATGAAACAACATCAAACCACATAACCAGCAAACAATATAACCATCAAACCACATAACCATCAACAAACAGAACAGAACTATGAAACAACATCAAACCACTTAACCATCCACAAAACATTACCAGTAGCATAACATAACATAAAATCAAACCAACAAACATAACATAACCATGAAACAACATCAACATAACACTCATAACCAACAAACATAACATAACCATGAAACTCTTATCTGGCAATGATGTAAACTCCTGTCTGTATTCAATAGGCATAGAAAAATCTATGAAACATCAAATCACATAACCATCAACAAAACATAACCATGAAACAACATCAACATAACATAACATAACAACATAACCAGCAACATAACATAACATCAATATAACATCAAACCACTTAACCATCAACAAAACATAACCAGTGACATAACATAACATAACATCAAATCAACAAACATAATATAACCATGAAACAACATCAACATAACACTCAAAACCAACAAACATAACATAAAATTGAAACTCTTATCTGGCAATGTTGTAAACTTCTCCCTCCGCTGGCTCTCCCATTCCTGCTAACAGCATGTAACTTTCAGTTTTTAATTGGTGTGGTAAATGTTCCATCTTGTAACGATTTTTTGGTCCCTAACCAGGTTGGAAAAGGCAAAAACTAAATAAATTACGTTGTTTTAATGTGTATTCGAAGACTAATTTGATGAGTAGTCTACCAAACAGAGAAATTGAATTTTAAGTCTGGATAGCTACATTAAACCAAAAATAAGCTTGAATAAAGCCAAATAATTTTTCGATTGTAAAACTACAAAAAAACAACAATCAATAAATAAATGAAACCCAAACGAACAGAAATTAATTTTACGTTTATTTGTAAAATTAATTTTACGTTTATTTGGTTAAATGTCTTTCTCTAAACTTGTTTTATTTTATTTACGAACGTTTTCATTAGTAATAAATATACGTAACTTACGAATTAACTTACGTAACGCACTTCTATATTCATATATTTTTAATACGTATTTTAGGGGGTTCGCCCCCTAGTCAATACCTCGCTCTTTACGCAAAGTTTGGATTTTGTTACAATTCTTTGAAAATGACCCCTTAATCACAAAGGCCATTAATTAGAATAAATAGCTCTTATGAATGTAATAAAAAATCTTTAGCGTGAAGAGCGAGGTATTGAATAGGGGGTGAACCCAATCATATACGTAATAATTTCTGTTCGTTTTAAGTTTAGATGTTGATCCTTACTTTCAGTTGAAAAACTTTTTGTTTTTTTATTTAATTTCTGATCTCTTTTTTAAATAATGCTGGGAAATCCGGCTCCCCCTTTATAGCAATGTCGATTCCCCCATGAAAACTTCCTCCATGGAAAGATCCTCCCACATAACCCCGACCCCCCCGTCCTCCAGAAAAAATCCTCCCTGTAAACGTCTGTATACAACCCAATAACCAATCATATATGTTAACATTGGGTAAAGTTGTAGCGATGAAAATTTTTATGTGACTATAAAGAAAGGACTGGGCTTAATTGTGGTCATAAATATTGACCGCGTCAAATGTAATATCGTACTTTAAAACTGCAAACTTACACCTTATAGGTTCTATGATAGCGCCACTTATAACGCTAAAGATTGTGCCATCAAGCCCTGTGCCACAGCAATGGGGAGTGAAGTAAATTTATGACCATGCCACCCTCAATTATTGAGAGAAAATAAAATGTGTAGAAATATAAATGTGACCTCTTTTCCTTTAATTATCTAGAGATCAGATTCCCTGGGAACGTACCTTGGAGACATACGAACTAATTACCTGTCTTGTAACTATATAAAAACACATAAAATAAAATAAACACAAGTAAATAGCAAGATATTTATTGAGAATTACATATTTAGGTGAACAGCAGTGGGCCACATCCAATTACAACAACAGTAACTAAGATAACAACAATGATAGAATTGCAAAGCTTGATCGCCGAAATAATTCTATCGATAATAATAATAATAATCATAATAATGAGCGCGAAAAACACTTTTCTTCACTATATATTCTAAGTCCTGATCGTGTGCCGTGGGAGCTACCCCACGATTGGCCTCAGGTGGGCCAAACCCTCCGTCCAATAATCTGTCTTAATTATTTCTGATGATTCAAACGTTCACACGGCTCTTATAGTTTAAACTTCCTTAGAAATATTGTGCGTAGCATCTTTTTTATTGCCCACCATCTTAGCGAAATCCAAAACTTGGATAGCGCCGTTCTTTGTCTGAGGCTAACTGCAATTTTTCTCTTTGCTTATTAAGGACTTTTCTTTCTTTTTGAAACTAGATTTAAACTTAATTAGAGGAAGTCGGAATTATCTTTAGACAGAAGGAACTTTATTTTTGTATTTTAAATATATCGCATTTTACTCACGGTACAAATTACCCTTCCCATTAATTAATTACGTCCCGTCATTAGGATTTGCTTGCCTTTGGGCTTTTGAAATGTTCGCAATTTATTAACTATTTATTCTACATAATTTTGATTGACGTTGAATTATTTCATGTTTATATTTTGGCTTACTCAGGAGTGCTAAAAATTTTCTCTATTACTCCTCTTATTTAATTCTACATCCCTATCTAAAATTCGTCTACCGGACTAAGATTATTCATAGTTCTAGGCTAGATACTATACTAAATATTTTTTTTTCTACATCTAACACTGATTATTTTTACATTTTCAATAAGGTTGGGGCTATTATACCTTTACATAAGATTTTTTGAATTCACCTTTTACAAGGCTTTTTTTATTTTACTGTCTATATGGCACACTACTTTCTATTTTCGCTACATTAAATGAATAGCTAGACAACGCTACACATAACTCTATCTGAACATCTAACACTACATACAAGAACGATTTAAAACACACAATATTGGGTTTACCATGTTCACTGGTAACATTAAACCACTTTCACTGGGGATGTTTGCTGCGCAACGTTAATGATAGGATATTGGGATTTTTGAGTTATCAAATTTACTAAGAAGTAACATATATAAATTCACATCTATTTCATCACAATTCGAATCTCCTTAGCGTAATCAATCCTTGTGTTGTAAATTATGGTCCTTCGCTCTTTTCGTCTTGGCAAAATGTTTACAGCACTTACATTATGGTTTCTTAATGGGACAGTTCAAGCCAAATTGTGTTCGAACGACAAAATTTCTCTAATTGTCAATTGTGAAATGATGCCTCCATTTACATGCATGGTAATTTACTATCAAAGTTCTTTCTCATCTGTTTTTTGATAGGTCACGGGGTGCCTTGTCATTAAGGGGTCGACACTGGGAGTGCGTTTATTTTTTTCTCAGCATATCATTTTTGGGATATTTTGAGGCACATAGAGAATGTATTCTCGTTTAAAATTGTTCATTTGTGTCTCTTATAAAATTGTTAGCTCATGGCTTGCGTCTATTAGCCTTTGCGGTAATTCCTAGGTTCATCACGGGGGAATTGAAGTTTGGATTTGGAACAGGTCGACATGAAACTATAGTGACTCCTTCAACATATTGTCTTTAACTTGTGGGATGGGTATATTGTCACTGAGGGGTTGGTCACTGGAGATAATTTTTGTTACCTGGTCTATTTTTTAGAACTAATCTCGTAATATTTATGGGATAACACAGTTGTGAACTTTTCACAGGAAGGGGATAGGATGGATTTCGATAGATGGTTGAAAGAGATTTGATGCTTGAGTGTGACACATAAACAGTTTTTGGGGTTATCAGATATCATACCTGTACGTTCATATGGTATATGGGTCCATAATGATTATCAAAGGCAATATTTATGTACTTATATCTTGTACTGATCGATGGGGTTCTCAGAATTTATGTGATTATATAGTTTGATAATGCACTGGATGCTGAGAATCAAATATAATGTTACCTAATAAACAAAAAATCGCGAAGAAAGGAAGAAAACGAGGACAATTAACAGCCAGTGAAAAAATTTTTTCACTGGCTGTTAATTGTCCTCGTTTTCTTCCTTTCTTCGCGATTTTTGTTTATCATGATTAGCCAGTGTGGTCTCAGAAATTATTTATAATGTTACCTAATACGTAATATGGTTCGTGGTCGAAGAAACAACGATCAAAGGTAACTGTTGTTTTCGTAGACGAAGCTGGGATGAAAATTGCCTGTAGTGTAAGTTAAGTACTCTTCGTTGGTTGAGGTATGATGAAAATAGATGCTACTAGGCTGTATCTGCACTGGACAGCTAATTTTAATGATTGATATCCAATACATCAATCCACTTCCTGTAATAAAAATAACGAGGCAGAATCACACGCTCTTTAAAATCAAGTAGTCTTAATACATAGTAAATAATACTATTTGGGGTATATTAGGTTTACTATTATCACGAAATGTGATATAAAAATGGAGTATTATTATGCAACAGAACGTTGGTTATACTAACACGAAATAATACTGGGGGGTACATTTGAACAGTGTTGTTCTAAAAGTTTTGTTTTGGATAAGAAATGACGATATAAGACTTATTTAAGCCTTTGATGCTTTTCAAATGATCATAATATATGCTAAAATATTAATTTTGGGGTTTAATTTTACAAAACGTTTCATGCCTGAATTGTTCAGGCACGTCTGTGCTATTTAAGAAACGCATGTTGCAGCGTCATAACCACATGGTTGTACGCAAACCACCTTACAATGAGGGAACAAGGCATAGCAAGGACGAGTGGAGACCTCTATACCCACTCGTTTTCTCATGTCTTCCCTTTTTCTTGGCTTAGACGTTCTTATGGGATTCTGGGTTTAACCTCTGCATTTCAGCCGTTTCCCCGTGTTCTTCTCTTGGTTTTCGCCTTCTTGGTCTCAGGATTTTTCCGTAATTAAAGGTCAGTAAGAATCTCATGGTCAGGGAAATCGCGAACACAAAACATACGGTCAGTAGTATGTTCTACCAGACATTGGTTGAGAATAATCCATATCCATTGTCCACATACGTTAATCTCTGGTTTTCACTTGTAAATAGGGCAAAGTGTGTGTCTAATACTTTTCTAGTTTTTGAGAGCTTTGCTCTCTCTTTATTTTTTTCTATTTTGGACCATATCGAGGTTTTCATTTCCTCGTGTTCTAAATTGGAAATAGTGTACGACAGGTTTATTGCCTTGAAATTGGTTATTTTGGGACTTATTATTTTTGTGCTCGTGGTAATTAACGGAGTTCGAACAGTTGACTCTTTAGTTACAAGTCTACATCTTTGTCTTATAGTTATCGTACCCACATTTTGCAAGATTAACTACGTTTTTTAACTCGGGTCTATTTTTTTCGTATTATTGTAACAATAATTGGTTCCCACAGTTTCTCTTGGAGGAAAAAATAGACAAGGCTCAGTTCTAAGGTACATGACCATTTACCGATTATTACTCCCCATCACGGCTTCTTTCAGTTGGACTGGATGCATCGTACTGGAATGGTACAGGTAGACTTTTTATATAAAAGGAAATTATTCGAATTAATTATATACAATGTGACTTTTTAATTAGAATTTGTTTTAGGGAACTGATATATGTTGAACAAAATTTTTCTTTAGCATTTCTTATAATTGTATAATTTTAAATCGTAAATTAAAAGTTTTTAAATTATTATTTCTTTATGAAGCTTATCCATTAAAATCTTTTAATCCTGTACTGACTAGGTGTAATTCCGTCTATCTGGTCTTTTAACCGCACTACCCGACTATCTCGTTATTTTCTCCTCGACTTTTTGCGGTTTGTTCTGTTTCGGTTTTTATAGCGAAATCAGGTCAAACTTTTTGTATTGTTTTTTCACAAATACGTGCGTTATTAATTTTGTCTCTTTCGCGTGCGCAGCAGCTGAAGTCGGTCTTGAATTCTCTATTTCTTTAACTACTATATGGTCTGATTCACCGTCAGACTCTTTGGAACTAGTTTCTGCTGATTCTGTATCGTAAGTTTTAGAGGTTACACCGTGCATTTTTGAGCTATCACCTCCCCTTCCTTCTTAAATTTCTACTCCTCTGGAAGTAAAAGGTTTATTCCCTAAGCCCTAGTCTTGATTTTTCAACTCGGGAGATTTGAAAGATTCTTAAGAGCTTTGGGAGGAATTAAGAGTTTTCGCGGGGTTCCTCCACTGTTTGAATGCCATGTCCTCAGGGAGATGGGGCATTTTTTGCACTAGGGTTTCCCTCATTTTCCTGATTAGAAATCAAGCAGAGCTTGCACTATCCCCAAATTTTCGGGTATTTCCCCAAAAATCTATGCGCCACCCCGAAAAAAAATTTGGCTCCCCGAATCCACGAAAATCACGCAATCACGATGTCACCCCAAGCCATTTATCACCAGTGACTTTCCCTGCCAAATATTACTTTGCTTACCATAATTCTTCACTACTCTCTTGTTCATTAATTTTCGTCTCTTTTGTTACTTTGCATAAAAACCAGATAGATGCAATATACAATTGTAAATATTGCAATATACACAGTTCTTCATATGTTGACACAAAAAGTATCGTCTTTATGAAATGAGTTTGAACCATTTTGAATGCAGTTTCCAATCCCTATTTCTTACATCATTCGTAGTCAAGAATTTTATTTTCAAGTTGAATAGAATTATAGAACGCATTCACTACTATACAGCTTCAGCCTTTTGTCGGATTTTGAAATTGATAGGCGACAGATTGTTTCTACAGCTGAATTGTAAGTTTGCAGATTTTTTTTGCTGTTTTTACATAAGATCTTCTTGATGTTTAATACTCAATTGTGGAACGCCTGAATGTTTAATGCTCAATTGTTAAGAAGCTACCCCAAAAATATGACACATAAAAAAAATTGTAAATTATTGCCTATAGGGGGGGGATAGGGGGCTATCATTTTTAAATGATAATACCTCATTTTTTTATATTGAAAGCAGGCATGCCAAAAAGATATTTATTCTTTTCATTTAAAGTGGAGACGGAAGAAAATTATATCAAATTCCCTGGGAAACCATCGAAATATTTTGATAAACCCAGGGCCCCCCATTAGGACTTGCTCATTGTCTTGGGTATTTTGCGATTTCTCATAGGCTACTGGCCTTATTTGGCTTTTGTATGGGCTCCCTTTTAATTATATTCTTTGGATCTTATGGAATGCCATGGCGAATCTATCACTCAGTTTTCCAATAATTTGAGGTATATCTAAATAATTTCGACATTTTTGTTGTTGTCTTTGTACCCCTTTACTTATACCCTCAATTTTTTTTTTTCAAGGAACACTAAGCTGTTTAACGTTATTTTGCGTGTTTGTTTGAACCGTATAGTGACCTAGTTATTTTTTAAGTAGATTATTTTTCTAACGAAAGCTGAGGCGGTATCCTATCAAGGTGGTATCCAGAAGGGGGGGGGGTTTGGGAGGTATTATATTTAAATGATAATAGCTTGAAATTTTATTTATTGAAAGCAGGGAACCCAAAAAGTTGATTTTTTTTAAATTTAAAGCAGAGACGGCATCCTATCAAGGTGGTATCCAGAGGGGGGGGGGAGGGGGGTATTGAGCTATCAAATTTAAATGATAATATCTAGATTTTTTTTAAAGACGGGGTGCCAATTATTTAATTATTTTTTTATTTAAAGCATAGAGGGCATCCTATTGATATGGTACCCAAAAGGGGGGCATAAGGAGTTATTATATTTAAGTGATAGTACCTTGATTTTTTTTATTGAAAGCAGGGATGCCAAAAAGTTGAAAAGTTGACAAAATTAACAAGATTTTCGTGAGCTATACTTGATACAGCACTTGCATGGTTTTACCGTCCAAAGGGAAACGGATATATGCGTCCAATCCGTTTTTTTCCTATTGATGTAACGGGTTTACTTTGAAAACATTCATTCATATGTAATAGGTAGATTCACACTAAAACGAATTGGTGTGACGAAAGCGATATCGACATCCCCACCTAACGTTGCGATCGAGTAACAGTGGCGCCCTTGGTCCAGTGCCCAAGTTACATTAAAAGGCCAGGTCATTATAAAAGCTTTCAATTTGGGAGGTTCAACGAGGAGTCTTTGACAGTCTTATGACCTCAGGGTACTAGATGTTGCAACGTTCTTACGTATCTACAGTGGTTTAGAAAATTCGATCACCCCACAAATGATTACCAAAAATATGCACAAATGTAACATTTGGAATATTATAACACTTTTTTCAAAGCTTTGAAGAAAAGCAAAAAAGTCTTAATACGCCTAACTACGCTTGAAAGCTATTTTAAAAAGAAACTCTTTGAAGATTTCCATTTGAATGACCATAGCAGAAGTTTTGAGCCTGGGTGGGGATCAAAGAGGAGTCTTTGAGTATTTTGACCACAGGTGACTTATTGTTGTGACTTTCTTAAATTTGGTAATTCTTGTGAGCATTTGGAAATCAAAGCTTAAACTCAATAACTGATACTAAGTGTCCTAACATTTTGCTTGGATTAAAAGTGACGAACTAGGATGAGAATTTCAACATCTTCCTGGAGCTACTTCAGTCTGCATATTATTTCATTTAATTACACTTACAATGGATGAGCTTTTCATTTTTTACCTAAGAAAATAGCTGGCACTTCATTTTCTTCATAGCGAATAAACTATTAAGTGTTTTTTGTTTCAATGTAATTTAAGTGTTCTCATGTGAAGTGTTCATCATTTATTTTTTAATTTGATAAATCTACTCCTTTTAGATGCAGTTTATAGTTTGACTTATATTATGTATTTTAGTTTTTATAATTTTAAATTAATCCAAAAAAGAAAAAATTAACACTATAAATAGCAACAGAAGATACTAATAAAGAAGCAGTAGTACAAATTTCATATACAAGGCATATATTCTGTAGAGACGCCAAAAAAAACTTTAAAATGCATTTTTTTTTAAATTGTAATTAAAAACAAGTTTTAATCTCGAAAAGTATTTTTGGTAATTCGAAATAGTAAAAACAAAACAAAAAAACAATCAATATCAAATTCACGCAATTTAAGATGTTTTAAAGGTGACAAAACAGATGTAAACAAAGGGCTCTATTAAAAAATTAAGCTTCTAAGTTCAAAGTTATATTCAAAGTTTTTACCCAGATAACTGACGAATTTTGTGATACGGTATTTGAAATTTATATGCAGTAATGCTCGATGAAAAAAACTACTAATTTTGATAATTATTTATGTTAAGAATACATAGCTAATAGATATTTCAACTACTCGTATTATGCAAGGGTTCTGAAACGCCACAGCCATTTCGTTTCTACCAGATTTCTGCTTCTCTTGATGAATAACGAAGAAGACCAGTTCCAGCCAGCGACTTGTGAATTTTTGAACTCATGAATAGGCTCGAATCTGTTGTAAATTTAAATTGTGATTTGGGGAAGACTGATGAAAACATTAATGTTTGCGGTCAACATTGATCGCGCCGACGGAGCACCACCTGCGTCCTACCGGCGGCGCGGCGTGGCGCGCTGTTTTTGGCCCCGCCACCGCCGGTCTTCCCTCATCGGCGCGGCGCCGGGGTCTATTTTAACTTATCTATAAGTACCTGAAATTTCTATCATTTAGGTTTTATTCTGATGAATCATAGACTCTGTCAATTCGATAGTCTTTTTTCCAATTACTAATTCACCTTGGCAATCAAATAATAGAAAATAAAATATGGAATTTACGAAATAAACGTTTATTTTCTAATTTTTCTACAAAGCAAGAATTTTTCTGTGTTTTATATATAACACATGAGTTGTCCGAAAAAATATTTTCTGTTCAATCCTCAACGAAACCTATGAAAACCTATTTGAGGTGCCTTTGTTATTTGAAATCCGTCGCTGACCCTCATTTCTTCTAAAGTGATAAGATGAATGTGATCCCATTTTTGCAGGGTTATGATAGTATCTACAATTATCTCCGTACTGACAGCAGCCTTTTTCATAATAGCGGCAAAATACCCTTTTTTCTTCTGACGATCGTTTCAACTGGACCTTGGATTTTTTCTGAATTTGAGTCTGCATTGAGTCGCCTCCGGTTTCTCTTCTTAAATGAGGTGGCACATAAGCTTTTGATGGTGCTCCACTTCTTAAATAAGTCTCATCTTTAGAAGTCCCACACATATAGTTGAGTTTCTGAGTAACCAGCTGTTTTCCTTCAGTTAGTGCCTCAACGGTAATATTAATGGACACTTTTTTGTCTTGTTTTTGAGTTGGTTTTGTTTTTGTGCTCTTCAAAATTGACTTCAATAGACCTTTCTTGCTATCAGCTGATGCGGTCGGCTGTTTCTTGCAAAACATACAACTGTCGTCGTTCTGACAATTCCCTTTTTCACAAGGTCGACAGGGTCCTTGTTTATCTTCTGATTGATTATTCAAAAGATATTCAGAGTCCCAGCAATTTACATCTGGTTTAGCTGCAGAGGTTTCTTCTTCTTCTTTGAGGGTTACAACTGGTAGAGGTGACAGCTTCTTGGTGGATATATCGGTAGAATCCTTCTTTGATTCCTTGTTAGTTTGGCTTAGTGTTTGTATCTTGCTTGAAGCTGCTGTCGTGGCTGGCTTATATCCATTCCTTCTCAAAAATTTCGTTACCGGCATTATAAGGATATGGTTGCTTTTGAGAGCTGGAACAGTTTTAACAAATGGCCTCAGTTGTGGCACATTTTTAACTAATTTCTTGGACCACACTGCCTTTCCATTGTAGAATTCAATAACTGGCTTCAGTGGCGTTGAAGACTCATAGAAGTACCCATTTTGCTGGTATTCATCTTGATAATATTCTGATTCCTCAGAATAATAGCAATTTTCACAGCTAATTTCTTTAAGCATTTTGTCAAATGTTGAACGCATAAAACTTAAATTCATACTGATAGCATTCCCTTTCGTACAGGCAGATTTATACCCAAGATGACGTCATTCTTAGTCTCATTGTATGTTCAGTTGGAATGACACAATTAACAGTATGACGTCATGCATTATGATTCAAGGCCATAATAATGAACTGTGAAATTTTACCGCTTGAAATTCCAGTGCCTTCGATGGGGGTACCATCATTCATTCGTAAAAGCATAAGAGAGATGGAAAACCATAGGCCCGGGCCTAGTCGGCTTTTTGGTAAATCCTGGCCTGGATATGAGTGTAGCTGCATGCAAGTGGGATAGAGGGGGATGGCCTGTAACAGAAAATAGGAACTCTCATTAAAGATCCCTAATTGGTTGACAATTGTATTTTGATACGTAAATATGCATCAAATAGCATCTTATTGTGACAATATTCAAAATCACTTCAGTGAGTCTTTAATGGTCATTGGATAACGCAATAGTTTAGTTTTTAGTTTTTTATTAATTAGCGTTAGTTTTTTAGCTAGCACATAAACTTTTCCTTTTTTTGTATTTTTTTTCAAGATAGTTTTTTTTTCAAATATCAAATAGTTTTTTATAAGAAAAGGAAATCAACTGTATAATCAAAAGAAAAATATCTCATCGATTATAATACTGTTAGATACATTACAAATATCGAAAAATCTTCAAAATAATCTACTTTTCTGGATAGTTTGTATTTTGAATGTCAAAAATATTATTGTTTTAGTATTTTGAATTTCAGGTTCCATATCATGGGCATCAGTTTTGCCATTAGATTCAATAAAGTCGAAACTTCAAGCGGACAATCGAATGGATTCGATGTACAAGGGTATAATTCATTGCGCTACTTACTTGTCTTATTTACTATAAATTCTTGTCTTACTTACTATAAAATCTATTATAAGAAAGACGGGTACACCATTTTTGGTAGAGGATTCTTGATGATGATGATTACACCATTTCCGACAAATGCTGCCACCTTTTGGGCTTATAAATCTTTCTTGGATTTAATCAATTAGATTTATATATATCAACCATTGTTTCTGCACAAACTTGTTACAAGGAATGAAATACACAACACCAGGGGCGTAATTTACTATGGGGCAGGGGGGTCAACTGGTCCTTGCAGACTTCGGTTTGCCCTCAGATACCCCCCCCCAGCTGAAATTTAATTTCTTCAAAAATCTTGTTAAAATTAAGATAAACCTTTATGATTCAAGCATCTTTATGACCAAGGTAGATAGTCATAGAAATTTAGGGATGGTTTAGGGTAGTGCGAACCTGGCCAAATTATAATGAAAAAATAAAAAATGGTAACTATTATGATATTAAAACTAAAAGTAAAAGTTATGACGAAAAGAAATTGATGGGAAACTCTCAGGGAAAAGCTTGAAAATCCTCAAAAACCATGGCAAATCACTATAAAAAAATATATACAATCGAATCTCCTATGCCAAGAAACCCCTAAGTGAAGGTGTCCACCCCTTAACATTAAAAATTGAACGAAATCACATTTTAGCTTTAGTAGCGCCAAAATGCAACATTAAATGTCGTTTTCTTTTTTTTTCTTTTCTAACCAGGACTAGTAGCCAACTTGATAACCATAAAGAGATGGTTAAGAGATCATTTGAAAGCTAATGGTTATCTGCCTACTTTTATATTGATTAAAAAAAAAAATCTCAAAAAAGAGATTTTTCGAAGAGAGCAAAGAGCTATATTAAACCAAAGAAGGTCAGAAATAGATTAAAAAAATAATTGAAACTTAAAATGAATAGAAATCCCTATCTGTGAATAACTGAGACCCTAAACGAACAGAAATTACAATGGGTAATTAAGTCAAATCCAAACAGAAATTACCACAAACAGAAGTAGGACTAACGCCTCTTAAACCTTAAGCCTCTTAAGCCCATAGCATTATTGACACTTTAACTAAAACAATTTTTATTTCGAGCAGTGTAACATTTATTTATCAAGATATGAGCTAAAATAAAAGAAAACAGAGAAATACCCCACTAGTCAAGACTACTAAAAAGAACTGTTTGCTATATTACAATATTTATCCCTGGAAGTGTCAGCCACTTTTGATTTATTATGGCTTGTGTTCCCTGTGAAAGGCCTGATTCCATTCCCTGAGCCAGAAATATAACATTGATAAGACTTCCTAGATAATGAAAATATTCTCTGAATAATCTGAAAATATTCGGTTAAAAGTCGGAAAATTTTTACATTTCCGTATGTTTTGGAAACCCTTTCAGTGTTTTTTTTTTTTTTTAACTAAGAAAAATACAAGCAAACTTCAAAGTGTAATTTGGCAAATGAATAAAGCTATGCCTGAATGCCCTTAAGGTCATTTTATTTAGTTCAATGTCCCCCTGAATATTCTCTGAAAATTTCAACTTATTATCCTTAGCCTTTCCTGACATATTGTAGATACACACTTTTGACAACCTAGATGTATGTAGTGGCTTTTGGTTGAGGTCGAGATCCCCCTCAACCTTCTCTAAAAATTTTAACTTAATACGCTCAGTTATATCTAAAATATTGCAAATAAGCCCTCTTGACAACCTGGATGCACACAGTATCTTATGATTTAGTTCAACATCCCCTGAAAGTTTTAATTTAACACCATAAGCCAGTGGTTCTCAAACTTATTTAGACACTGTACCCCTTTTTACCCACAAAACATTTTAGGCACCCCTTCTTTGTTACGAGTACTAAGTAAACTATAGCTGAAATATAATGAAAACTGCCAGTTCTAGAGTTAAAGGTTTTTTTTTATATTTTTTTTGGCCGGACACGTACCCCCTAAAAATTTTGGCGTAACCCATAGGGGTACGCGTACCGCAGTTTGAGAACCACTGTTTTAAGTAATTGTTTTTCTTTCGATCAGAAAAAAGGGGTAAGTACAAAAAGGGCATTTTACTTGTTATATATTATTTGTGCAACAAATTTCTTATATTTGTTTTAGAAATCCGATCGTTGATAAAGTCCCTGTTATATTCTCAGCAGTTGTTGGCCACCAACCAAGAAAATAATGAGTTTTAAGTTTCTTGACACAGATAAGATCACAAAGTTTTTGTCTATGAAACTCAGTAGCTGGGCTCTGTAACAAAAGGTCGTTTGCTGTTTTTGATAATGGAAAGCATTTGAGAAAGACATTTGGACAGCATTAAAAATAAAAACCGTTGAGGGGTTTAATCAAATGAACTACTTTTGATCCTTTTGCTTGCAGTGACCCCTCTCCCTTGCTTTGTGAAATTCAAATTTTTAAAGCATTTTTATTTCTATTAAAGAGTGTATTAACGACTGGTTTAATTCTTGTCGATGGTAAAGCTAGTTATAATTTAGCCTTGATATTAAGAGGATGCAAACTTGATTCGCTCTAATTTCGTTCTTATTTAAATTTTTGTACCCTAATCTGACAAGGTTTTTTTTGTGTGTTTTTTTTTTACAACAGAGCTAAGGTGTTCTAGATTCCTGCGGTAACAAACAAGTCTGAAAGTTCAGAGAGTTTAGCTAAATGATTTAATCTCATCACTGGAATCAAATTCTAAGCCATGCGCTGCGTACTCATTTGAAGTAAATTCGCCTCTGTAAATACAGCTATTCGGTAAAATCCGCTAAAGCCGCTAAACCATTTGTTGGAGACGCCTTTTCGTTTTATGTACTAGAACATAGACTGCCTTTCTTTTTCCGAGTCAAAGAAAAATGGAAAAGGGGCAATCTAGAGGTGGCTTTTAGTTTTTTTTTTTGCGTTTTCTTTTTCTTTTAAGCAATTTTTTCTTTCAATTCGAAGAAAGGGGTAAGTACAGGAATCTTAAAATTATTAGAAAATGTATGGCAAGAAAAACGATATGTAAAACTTCTTTATTTAAAAGAAATTTTTTTCAATTGCTAAATTACACTAATTTTCCTTTTATGAGTGCTTCGATAAAAATTCTAATGGGCACTACAGTTGAATTTATTGACGGTTTATTTATAGTTTTTTTTTAGTTTTTCAGACTTTCGGCATTGTGTTTTTTGTCGGGGGTTTCCTTATTTAATTTTTGTTAGATTGAAACCTTTTAAAACGGTTTAAAATCAGCCTAATGACAGCCTCGCTGTTGTTAACTTAAAAAATAACCTTTTAACTTATCTATAAGTACCTGAAATTTCTATCATTTAGGTTTTTTTCTGAGGAATCATAGACTCTGTCAATTCGATAGTCTTTTTTCCAATTACTAATTGACCTTGGCAATCAAATGATAGAAAATAAAAAATGGAATTTACGAAATAAATGTTTATTTTCTAATTTTTCTACAAAGCAAGAATTTTTCTGTGTTTTATATATAACACATGAGTTGTCCGAAAAAATATTTTCTGTTCAATCCTCAACGAAACCTATGAAAACCTATTTGAGGTGCCTTTGTTATTTGAAATCCGTCGCTGACCCTCATTTCTTCTAAAGTGATAAGATGAATGTGATCCCATTTTTGCAGGGTTATGATAGTATCTACAATTATCTCCGTACTGACAGCAGCCTTTTTCATAATAGCGGCAAAATACCCTTTTTTCTTCTGACGATCGTTTCAACTGTATCTTGGATTTTTCCTGAATTTGATTCTGCATTGAGTCGCCTCCGGTTTCTCTTCTTAAATGAGGTGGCATATAAGCTTTTGATGGTTCTCCACTTCTTAAATAAGTCTCATCTTTAGGAATCCCACAGATATAATTGAGTTTCTGAGTACAAAGTTGTTTTCCTTCTGGTAGTGCCTCAACGGTAATATTAATGGACACATTTTTGTCTTGTTTTTCAGTTGGTTTTGTTTTTGTGCTCTTCAAAATTGATTTCAATAGACCTTTCTTGCTATCAGCTGATGCAGTCGGCTGTTTCTTGCAACACATAAAATTGTCGTCGTTCTGACAATTCCCTTTTTCACAAGGTCGACAGGGTCCTTGTTTATCTTCTGATTGATTATTCAAAAGATATTCAGAGTCCCAGCAATTTACATCTGGTTTAGCTGCAGAAGTTTCTTCTTCTTCTTTGAGGGTTACATCAGGTAGAGGTGACAGCTTCTTGGTGGATATATCGGTAGAATCCTTCTTTGATTCCTTGTTAGTTTGGCTTAGTGTTTGTATCTTGCTTGAAGCTGCTGTCGTGGCTGGCTTATATCCATTCCTTCTCAAAAATTTCGTTACCGGCATTATAAGGATATGGTTGCTTTTGAGAGCTGGAGCAGTTTTAACAAATGGCCTCACTTGTGGCACATTTTTAACTAACTTCTTGGACCACACTGCCTTTCCATTGTAAAATTCAATAACTGGCTTCAGTGGCGTTGAAGACTCATAGAAGTACCCATTTTGCTGGTATTCATCTAGATAATATTCTGATTCCTCAGAATAATAGCAATTTTCACAGCTAATTTCTTTAAGCATTTTGTCAAATGTTGAACGCATAAAACTTAAATTCATACTGATAGCATTCCCTTTCGTACAGGCAGAGTCTTTAATGGTCATTGGATAACGCATTAGTTTAGTTTTCAGTTTTTTATTAATTAGCGTTAGTTTTTTTAGCTAGCACATAAACTTTTCCCTTTTTTGTATTTTTTTTTCAAGATAGTTTTTTTTTCAAATATCAAATAGTTTTTTATAAGAAAAGGAAATCAACTGTATAATCAAAAGAAAAATATCTCATCGATTATAATACTGTTAGATACATTACAAATATCGAAAAATCTTCAAAATAATCTACTTTTCTGGATAGTTTGTATTTTGAATGTCAAACATATTATTGTTTTAGTATTTTGAATTCAGGTTCCGTATCATAGACATCAATTTTGCCATTAGATTCAATAAAGTCGAAACTTCAAGTGGACAATCCAATGGATTCGGGTATAATTCATTGCGCTACTTACTTGTCTTATTTACTATAAATTCTTGTCTTACTTACTATAAAATCTATTATAAGACAGATGGGTATACCATTTTCGGTAGAGGATTCTTGATGATGATGATTAGACCATTTCCGACAAATGCTGCCACCTTTTGGGATTATAAATCTTCCTTGGATTTAATCAATTAGATTTATATTTGTCAACCATTGTTTCTGCACAAACTTGTTACAAGGAATGAAATACACAACACCAGGGGCGTAATTTACTATGGGGCAGGGGGGTCAACTGCTCCTTCCGGACTTCGGTTTGCCCTCAGATGCCCCCCCCCCCAGCTGAAATTTAATTTCTTCAAAAATCTTGTCAAAATTAAGATAAACCTTTATGATTCAAGCATCCACAGAAACGGGTCAGTTTTCTTTAGTATATCTTAAGCTTTATGGCACTATATGGCTCACTTTCAGTTCTTGCTGTTATTTCCATTTAATTTGGAAAAATTGGCTCAAACTTTGCCCACCCCCTTCCGGATTTGGACGAAATTACGTCACTGTACAACACCACCCCTGAAATTAAAACCGATGCTCAAATCTAGTATTACTTGTAGGTTTTTATTAAAACTATCTTTTATAACTGTCCGACTTTGCTTATGTTTGTTACCTAGCTTTGCCTAGCTTTGAGAATCCTACTCATAAATGTTTTCAAAATTTTTTCAGTGAAAAAAATTAAAGAAAAGATATTGATGATTTTTGGGTGGAGAGAGGGGTATCATGAAGCTCAGGCAAGGTCATATCCCCGGAGGAGGGGGGGGGGGTATCGAGTTTGAACTAGCCCCCGTAGTTTTTTCCGACTCGTAGAAATAAAAATGCCGTAATAAAAGAGTCCGTTGATTTATTAATTAAAATCAAGTTGCCCTTGACATTAAAAATTGAACAAAATCACATTTTGGCTTTAGCAGCACCAAAATGCAACAATAAATGTCGTTTTCTTTTTTTTCTTTTATAACCAGGACTAGTAGCCAACAGAAAAACCATAGAGAGATGGTTAAGATCTCATTTGAAAGCTAACGGTTATCTGTCCAGTTTTATATCGATTAAAAACAAAAACCAAAAAAAGAGGTTTTTCGAAGAAATCAAAGAGCTATATTTTACCAAAGAACGGCAGTAATGGATTCAAAGAATAATTAAAACTTCAAATGAATAGAAATCCCGATCAGTGAATACATGAGACCTAAAAGAACAGAATTTACAATGGATAATTAAGTCAAATCAAAACCAAACAAAAATTACTACAAACAGAAGTAGCACTAACGCCTCTTAAACCTTCTAAAGACCATAGTATTATTGACACTTTAACCAAAACAATTTTTATTTCGAGCAGTGTAACATTTATTTGTCAAGATATGAACTACAATAAAAGAAAAAAAAAGAAATACCCCACTAGTCATGATTACTAAGAAGAGCTGTTTGCTTACAATATTCATCCCTGGAAGTGTCAGCCACTTTTGATTTATTAAGGTTTGCGTTCCCTGTGAAACGTCTGATTACATTCACCGAGCCAGAATTATAACAGTGCTTAGACTTCTCCTTAGAGAATGAAAATATCTGAATAATCTGAAAATAATTGGTTAAAAGTCAGAAAATTTTTCCATTTACTTGATTTGAAAAGTTTTACTGACATTCAATGCGCATTACCTTGTCTCTTGCTTTTGGTTTATTCATATTATCTTGTCAGACTTGACTTGAATTTTTTCAAACTAACATATTTTTAAGGCGATTTGCTAGGCTACCAGCCCAGTCTCTTTAAACGTGATTTAAACGTCTCTGTTTAAATCCGAAATTATTACAATAATAATAATAATTTAATTACCCACCATCTACAAAAAGATTATAGTGGAGCACAACAAAAAAGAAAAAGGAAACCAACTTCAAACAAATGCAGGTGAAAAACGACGTCTCATCAATCTGAATTTGAACACTGAATTGTTCCGAATGGTCGACCATTGCTTGGATGGCTCCGGAAGTCCATATTTTTCCAGTCGATAGTTCCGGTATCGCTTGGATATATACAGTAAAAATTTTGCATACTTATAGTAGCACTTTCGGATTTGTTCAGAGTCTCTCACTGTCAGCACATGGGATGCACCGGCAAGGTAGATTACATGCGGCTGGCAAACTGAACGATAAATTGAGGCTAAAGATTTCCTGGAGTAGCGTCCGCGATTCGGCACTACAGACCCGTAAGCACGTTTAATGGCGGTGGTTGTTTGCTTGACGATGGATTGCCTAGTCTTACCGATCGCTTCTGCAATCATGATACCCAGATATCATAGCTCAGACACTGCAGGGACTGCATGATTGCCGAAGGTCCCAGATCCCCTTTTAGGTGCGTTGAAGGTTAAAAACTCGCACTTCTCTATATTGATAGAGAGCCCGATAGAAAAAAAGTCACTGTGGAGTCGACTCAGGTTATCTTGTAAGTCAGCTTTCGATCTACTGAGCAGAAGGACGTCGTCAGCGTATGCAAGGTAAGACAGGTCGGTACCGTGAAGTAGAAGGGAGGGCGAGATGCGGTCCAGAATCTTGGAAATCGCATGTTTGAAAATGAGAGGACTAAGAACGCTCCCTTGCCTCACGCCTCTTTTGATTTGGCGGGATCTGATGTTCTATCTTTCCATTTGGCAGAAACTATTGAATTTTCGTACCAGAATTTCAATGTTTTCACTATGCTCGCACTTACACCACTCAACAGTAGAGCATTCATTGCTTGCATGTGGTTGACGCTGTCGAACGCTTTTGAAATATCTATAGTCAACATATAGAGAGGCGACTTGCTTCTCTCTGAGTCCATAAGTACGTTAGCAAGAAGGCGATGAGCCTCTGGACAACCGAGACCTTTCTGGAATCCAAGTTGATTATCCCCGAAATCTCCAGTATCCAGCTCGGAGAAGATCACATACTCAAACATTTTGCTCAGGATGCAAGAGACTGCTATGGGTCTGTAAAATTTACAGTCATTGGGTTCCTTTCCTTTCTTGGCGATAGAAGTGGTGACTCTTTTCAGGAAACTGTTTGGTACAAAACCCCTGGTGATGCACATATGGAAGATAAGCTGAAGGTGGGAATAGAAACTTTCAGGTAAGTGCTTGAGATGTTTAGTTGTGAGACTGTCGCCATCTGTTCCATTTTTTCCTTTGGAAAGTGCCTTTTTGACCGCGATTTTGATCTTTTCCAGGGATATGGGAACAACACAGCGCTGTCCGGAGAAGCGCGCAAGCCAGCTGGTGACTTCCTTTTCATACTGGTTGGTTATGGCAAGATTCTCGTCTCCGTATACTAAAGTATAGTAAGAGTGCCAGTCATGCAGTGTCAGGGATGTATTAGGTGCACGGTCGTCCGGTCTAATTAGACTTCGCCATGATTTCTTGTTCTCAGTGAACTGTTGCCTGATAATACGGTACTTTTTCATCTCAGCTTTGTATTTACGTTTTGTACTCCGTTTCAGCTTGAATACAGTCCCGCGTAACGGTCTTCCGCAAGCAATCCAAATGTTTAGCCACATTTTAGCACGCCGTTTAGCCGTCTGAAGTTCGATGGATTCGGACCACATCGGTTTCTCTGTCCCTATTTTGACTCTTCTTGTAGGAACCGCTTTCAATTTGGCAGCTTTCAGAGCGTGGGTAACTTGATGATAGTAAGTGTTGAGTTCAATAGAGGACGCCATGTTGGAAGAACTAGTACAGAATAGATGAAACGGAACTTTTATGCAACTGAGGACCAAAGCAACAGTGGCAATATATAGGGCAATATTACACTTCTGCCAGCTTTGCTTGTAGACCCACCTTCTGGAACAGGCGTTATCAGAGCTCTGTGCTGAATGCAGGTGGAACGAAATTCCGGCATGGTCACTAGTCGGATCGTCAGTACACACTGTAACTGGGAGAAATAAGAATTAAACGATAAAATGAAACGACTCTATTCTATTTACATTTAAATTCGGTTTTCAGATTTTACGACTGAAGCTAAGCAGTGCTAAAATCAATCATTTCTCTACTGAGAAGTCTGAAGATCCCAAAATCTTTTCAGCAGAAAGAAAATATAAGATAGACTGTCTCTGACTGAATTGAGCACCTGGGAACTGCATGAGGCCAAAATAGGCAGGTTTTTAAGGCATGAGTTGCTACCAGTCCGGTCCATTCAAACCTAGTATAATTTAAACGACTCTGTTTAAAAAAAAATTAAAAATTTAAAATTAAACGGTAAAACAAGACGACTATGTTCTATTTATATGCGAATTCGGTTTTGGTATCTACGACTGAAACTGAGTTATGTCAAAATCAGCCATCTCTTTACCGAAAAGTTTGAAAATGCAAAAGTCTTTAAAGGAGAAGGAAATACAACTAAGACTGGCTCAGAATTGAGCTATTTGGACCTCAATTATGTCAAAATAAACGACTTATACGACTTAGCAAAAACCAGGGGGGAGGGATGAGTCGAACCCTGAGTACGACCAACAAATCGTTTTGCGCTTTGAGAGATCATGGTACAAAAGTAAACTATAAAATTAGTATCAAGAAGACTAAATCACTAAAATTAGAAGTAAATAACTTTGAATAACTAATGGTAAGTACCAATGCAATAGATCGAATACATACCCTCACCCAAGAACTTCATGTATGGGGGGAGGAGGGGCGCTCCCCTCAGAAAGCTTCAGTCAGTCGGTAAAAAAATTTGAGTCGGTAAAATAGTTCTGCGAAGGGCTCCTATTTTACTGGCTATTTTTTTCTTGGGTAAATGGGCTGATGGAAATAAATGCCGTAGAATAAATGAAAGAACGTCGGTCACAATCGATAAAAACTAAAAATGAAGAAATTTCAATAACAATATCGCCGAAATCAGTCGGTAAAATAACAAGCTAGTCGGCAAAATCAATTGCCATCCCCCACCCAAAAAATGGCTAGTGACGCCTCTGCCTTCATTTGCCCAGTTATCAGTATAGTCCAGTAAAACTACGAAAAAAAGGAAAAACCTCGGCATTTGAAAGGCAGAAATGTTTTTGGCACAAAAATGTTCAGAAAACTCGCTTAATACCCAAAATCGGCCAAAATTGGTCGTGCAGAATACCCCTTTTTTTAGGGAAAGGTTAGGGGGGGGGGGATAATCTCGAATCTAAATTTTTGAAATATTTTCTGAATTGAAAGGTCACTTCCCATTAATTCAAGTCTGAGAAAACCGAAAAGGACATAATAATTGAAAAATTCCATATCCTAGTACCCCATTTCCATTCTAAGGAAGGTCAGATGGAGATGAAAAATCAGAATCTTATTTGTGCAGTATTTGGTGGATTGAAAGGTTGATTCCTATTAATTCAAGTCTGGGAAGACCAAAAATGACATTAGAATTGAAAACTTCGTCACTTAGTACCCAATTTCCACCGTAGGTGAGGTCAGAAGGGGTATAAATACCATTTGTGGTGCTATAATAATACAATAAATACATAATTGAAATGTCATTTCCCTATTAATTCAAGTCCGTGGACACCGAAAATGATATCAGAATTGGAAAATTTCATCACTTAGTACCCCATTTCCACCCTAAGCGAGGTCAGAGGGCAATGAAAAATCAGAATCTTAACTTGTGGGCTATTTGGTGATGAAAATTTTCCATTCTGATGTGATTTTCGGCCTTCCCAGGCTTGAATTAATAGGACAAGACCTTTCAATCCACTAAATACTGCACAAATTTAAGATTTTAATTTGTCATTCCCCTCTGACTTCACTTAGGGTGAAAATGGGATATTAAGTCATGGAATTTTTTAATCCCGATACCAGTTTTGGTCTCCGAAGACTTGAATTAATAAGAAACGACCTTTTAATCCAAAAAATTGTTCCGGAAATTTAAATTCAAGATTTCCCTCGCCCCTTCCCCTGAAAAAGGGGTATTTCTGCACGGCCGATTTTGGATTTGTTATCAAGCGGATTTTTTTTTAACATTTTGGTACCAAAAACATTTTTGTTGCTCAAATATAGGGTTAAAACCATATTTTTACCGTACTAGTATAGAAGGTGGATGCGAGGAATAAAATAGCCAAAGTAGTTTTTTTTTTTTTGCTTAAAATAGTTTTGTATGTTTAAGAGATAAGTCTTTGAACTCAGATTGGAATGTCAGAAACCCAGGTAATGACAATTTTCAAATACCGTTCTTTACGGGATTGGTCCAAAAATCTGATAAGGTTATGCTAGATATTTTCCAGAGGGGCTCTACAATGATGTGCTTAGGTGCTAATTTGGACGACTGAATAAAACAATAGGCTATACAAAAATATTAAACGCCCCACTATTTTGGCCTAGAACAAAATAATGGTTAAGTAATGTGCTGCGGATGAAATGTTGTAAAAAAAATCGTCTTTTCGACCATCTAGCTGAAGCCAAACAAGAAGCGTGACATATTCGATTGGGTTTAGAAGAAATCTACTACCACTAATACTACTAACAACTCACTGTAGCACCAAGTCACCTGAGGACAACACAGCTACGCACGCTCCTCCTCCATCCCATTCTATTCAAAGACTCCCTCTTTACACCCTTCTAGGGAGTTCTCATTTCCTTTGAATCTTTCCTTACATCCTCCCACCCCATTCGGGGACGACGCTTTTCATTTGGCCATAAACGGTTAGTCGACAAGGACAATCTTTGGCAATCTGTCATCCTTCATCCGCAAACATGCCTTAGCCATCTCAATCTTTCTCATTATAGCCCAAGAAAGCGGTATTGAATCACATTTTTGTACAGCTTGCGGTTTGAGATATGTTCAGTCAGATTCAAAGCAAGGAGGAACCCAAAAAGAGGGGGCAAGAAGTCAATCTCTGAATAAAGTGGGGTAGATTAGGAATGCTTGTTGCTATGTAGATATAAGGTGGTTTGGTGCTGCGATAAGTTATTAGTAACAGCAGTAGAATAGAATTTATTTGCGCTAAAAGCCCATAGGCCATGGCAAAAAATATAAACAAAGAACCATTACAAAGAAATTGCACAAATCCTGCAGAAATCTACTTCTATGATTCATCGCGAGACGAAGGAACCGTGCCAAGCTTCTGATACCAATAAAACACTCATCCGCACACACTCTCATCAACCACTCAAAATCATAATCCATCCTACCAAACATTTCAAGTCTCCAATCACTCAGCTCCTCACGTTCACACATCAAGTGATAAACGCTGTCATCTAAACCTCCACACATCGGACAAAAATAAGGACTAGCCTTTGACCTTTCTCTCCCGAAGTATTAGTTAGGCAATATAATTTTGATTTGAGCAGTTACGCCAATACTCACGGATTTCAGTGGTGTGGAATTTTTTGCGAGGAAAATTTTTTTGGCAATAGGCCAATGAGTCTTTTGAAATGGTAAACTGATAAATTATGCTACCCAATAAACCCTTGCTTACAAAAGCTATGTGCTCTATATTAAAAAATTCTCAATCAAAATCGAAAAATTCAAGCTTGAAAGGACCACGGTTTAATTCAAAACATAATAAAGCTAATGTTATTGCAACTCATTCCTGTAGAAAACCAAATGTTTTTAGCAGCAAATTTCAGCCCCTAAATTAGAAGAATCTTCAATATGGTTCTTTGATATTTTAAACATGATGGTGTGATTTTTGCCACTTGACTTTTTAAGAATGGTTCCTCTGCTTTCCGAAAATCAGATAAATTTTTTCAGACTCGTAGCTTTTGATGGCTGATCAGCTAGGAATATTAGTGAAAATGCTTCATGTTTTATAGGGAGGAGGAAGGGCTTGTAAGAATTACTTGAATGACAGGTCAATACAAATTAAGAGGAATGTAAAGAAAGTGGAGAAAGCATTAAAATATGAACTAAGGAGGTGTGAAGTAGAGGCCATGAATAAAATTTCCGAAGATCTGGACGATGCAGCCCGAGGGCATAATAGTAGAATTTTGTACTGGCATGTAAATAGATTGAGAGGGAATGGTCAATCTGGACTTCTCCCAGTTAAAGATAGGAATAGGGCCCCTTAGTGATAAGGAAAGAGTTAAAGAGATGGGCTGAACATTTTGAGAATGTGCTAAGACGTGGTAGTTACAGAAAAAGATATAGATAAGAATGAAACAGTTTGTGACACTGTGGATGTGAAGGAAGATTTATTTGGCGAGGAAGAATTAATGACAGTGCTAAAAGAATTTAAGAAATAATAAGGCCACAGGTGCTGAAGTTTGGTAAATGGATTTCTTAAATATGATGGTTATGAGGTTAGAAATACGGTATTGAAGATTATAAATATGATTTTTGGAAAAGGGGATGTGAGGGGAAGTTTGGAAAGGGGAACCTTACGATTTTAGGAAAACTGTAATTAAACCCCTATACAAGAAAGGTGATAAAACTGTCATCCTTCATCCATAGAACCTGCTCTATTCTTCTCAACCTTTCTCTCATTATAGCAGTAAAAAGCGGGATGAACCACACTTTTCGTACAGCCTGCTGTTTGAAATACGGTCAGTGATTCGGGTACACAAAACGATTCATAGGCAATTTCTCTGGTAAAGATCTGGCAAATCTCAGAACCATGTTTAACCACTGTCAGTACTGTTGCTTCCCATATTCTAATCTTGGTTTGCAGATTTATCTTCATCCTCGGTTCGGATGGGAGGATGTCCTAAGGAAACATTTACGGAAAATGGGTAGTTCCTCGTATTGTGAATAGAGGGATGCTTTGAATAGGTTTGGATGGAGGAGAAGCATGCGTAGCTGTGTTAGCCTTAGGCGGCTTGATGCTCCGGTAAGCTGTTAGTAGTAGTAGTTTGATTCAGCTGATAGAAGAGCTTTAGTGAAGGTTCCTTGTATTGTATGCCATACAAATAGATTAAAGTGACTAGTACCATGTACGAGAATAACATTGCTGCGGTTAAGGTAGGAAATGAGGTTAGTAGCTGGTTTCGTATTAAATTAGGAGTTAGGCAAGGCCACCTTCTACTCCCATTTATATGGATCATTTTGATGGACTTTGTCCTAGGACGCACGGAAAGAGCAATGGGAGAATACGAAATCAAATGGGGAAGTAACAATCTCCTGGACTTAGATTATGCTGATTATTTATGCACTCTAGACAAAATTATCCTATATGGTATGCTAATAATGCAAGGGCACCTCAAGTCGTTAGAAAAAGAAAGAATAAGGAAATTGGATTTTACAATCCCTACCAGCGGTGCTGATCTCTGTTTCATGGCCCTTCAGCCAGGAAGTGTAAAGGGTGGTTATGGACCCGCCATCATGTGCTTTCACACATCCTTCTTGTTTACCTTCCCTAGATTTCTCCGGGTACCCATTTAGAGTTGGGTCGACTGTGACTTAACTTACAGAGTAACGCCACTGACCCCTATTCAAACCAAGTAACCAGCAGCAGCAGGACTCGAATCCCCGTCTTCAGGGATGAAGAGTTTCAAGACTAGCGCGCTAACCACTGTGGTTATGAGGTTAGGACGGCTCTAGGTGTTAGAATTTGATCTTTATTTTCAATATGTCATACTGGGCCAAATATTTCGAATAATTTGTCTTTGGAAAAGTCGGCGAATGTGTGTGATTTCGGTAGAAATCTTAAAATGATTTGTCTCCGGTTGTATGATTTTTGAAGTGTAGTTAAACTGAAGTCATTCGTTCTCAAGTTCCCCCGACAAAAAAAAAAAAAAAAAAAAAAAAAAAAAAAAAAAAAAACAGTTCAATTTTTTGTTGGATGGAAGCAGGGTTTTTAGAAGTGTTGGTAAGTGGAATAAATTGTTTTTAGTGAGGGACGTTGCGACCAAGAGCCAGGCAAGTGTGGAATTTTTTTTCTCCTTCTTTCTTTTCTTCTCTTTTGAAATTTCCTTCCTAAGCTTAAGGGGGTATTCCAGCCAAGCGAAAGCTTAAGGGGGGTTAAGTGTTTTGTTGTATCATTTTCTTTTTAATAAAGTTCCTCTCTCAATGCTGTGTAGTTTATTTGGCTCTAATTTCCTCGGGGGGGGGGGGGCACAAGTCCCCAAGGCAACCCTGCAGCACTGTTTACAGCCACGGTTCTGGCTGGGAGAACTCGTGAAAGCTTTTCAGCATAAACTACTCTATAATGACTGGATTATTTCTTATGTTTGTTAAAAAGTAGCCCTGAAAAAATTGTCTTCATGATTCTGACCTTCCATTCAAAATGAGGAAACACCCGTGGGGAAGACTTACGCGGGACAGAAGAGGGCAGTCTGAATCAGTCCAGTCCCTTGTCCATCCTGGGATCTGAACCGACGATAAGACCAACAATTTTTTGAGCTGTTTGAGGGGGAATGAGGGAGGGAGGGGAATTAAAATAATATCCAACATATGCTTCACCGTAATTTACAAAAGTGCGTTGAGGAAACAAGATGTAATCAATTTGGGAATTCATAGTTTTTGAACATTTCTTTTAAAAATCCAAACATACTATTCTTATCTATTGATTAACAACGCCTCAGTCCTAGAAAAGGTCCCTATGTCGGCTACGTAAAACAGACTATTAACATTGAAAAAAATAGCTTATTATTTTGTGTTTTCTATTCTTTTTGCATTACTTGTTCTTTTGTATTCTGCCCTTTTGTAACAGCAGGTACCTTATGGGGGGCAATGAGAAAGGTCAATCCCTTCTCACCTCCCTCCCATCCCAGCCTTGGATCTCTTCTTTCACTGGTGTTAATGTGGAGCAAAATACAAATAGAATACTTCTTCCTCTGCATTCCAACTAAACCAAAGATTAATTACGAACAACTGCTCCTTAGAGGTTTCAAAACAGTAATATAGTTCTAGGCTGCGTTCCCCAAAATAATGATATGGTGACGATGCCCGTCAGGTTTTTCTTTCTAGGGTTTTATTCTGCACAAGAAAATACAGCATACGATAGAGGAAGCACCGATTAATTTATTCAGCCTATTTCCAAACTTAGTAACAGTAAAGAGAAACAATATTTGAAAAGAGGCACATTAGTCAAATACGTTACCAATAGTAACTAAATACAACATGTATTATTTAAAAACAACATTCAAATCAAGGATTATAAGAAATAAATATCTTAATATTAAAAAAAGAAAAAAATTAACCAGCCACCTACTGCCAGCTTTTACAACTACTTCGCCAGTGTTGTCATAGAAGGAAATTTGGCAGATAGCAACTACTTTGGTATGAGATCTGTAACGTTTAAAATTGATCTAATGAATTTGATCGAAACTTAAGAGTCGACAAATAGAATGGTTTCTCCTTAATGCCTTTTTAGTTTGTACTTGAGCACGTTCAGACCAATGTCCCGTTTCGCAGCTGGTATCTGGTAACAGTGATATAAATGTGTTGGGAATTAAAAAAAATTGAATGTTTATATTCCTAAAAGATTATTTTAAACTAGATTAGAAATAAACATTAGTAAAACATCATTAGTTGGCGTAGTTTTTATCAGTGCGTCAATTCACGAAAATTTTAGGCGGAGAGGGGGAATATATAGGGAGAATATATCGAAATATAGGGGAAAGGCACATTAGCCCTTTGTTGACACTAATTGTTTCACCGAGAATACAAAAAAAGAAGGCATTCTTCAATGAAAATAGTCTTATAAAGGTATTTTTCAAAATTAAGGAGGGGGGGGGGGAGAGAAGCTGACAAAAATATAGGGGGAAAAGAAATACCCTCTCCACAAAAGAAAAGAATTGGCAACACAGGTTTTTATAGTGCATATTCCATTTCCTCAACTAATATACGTAGTTTTCTATAATGAAAATTAAACCATAAAAGTTTCGACACTAGATGGCATATAATTTCGTTTCTTTTTTTGAATTCTACTTTACTTTCTTATAATACATCATCTTTGATTTTAATAGCTAACCACAATCAAAGGGCTTTAACCGCCAGGGTAACTACACATAGTATACACAAATGCATTTACAATATTGTGCAAAGGCTTCACTAATATTCAAAAAATTCTGCATTAATAAATTGGTTAACAAAAGTAATAGGGTTCACCTTATTCATACGAGCATCTAGACTACCCCTTTAAGGGATAGTTGAGCGAAGAATTGGACTGGTGGAAAAAAGATTCACTGTTAAGGAATTAAAAGGTATACTGACAATACCTTTTGCTTGTTATTAACTAAAATTACACGCTTCATTGAGAATACAACAGGAATAAATAATTGAGTCCTTTTGGGGCAGACGGGGCATTAAAGGGGATAGCTATAAATCTTAACCCATTCCCAGTTACTTCATCAAATTAGTTTATGAGCAAAATCAATGTTTACAAGAAAACTCACTGCACAAGGCATCTTGAAAACAAAATTACTTTGAATTTGATTTTCTTATAGAAACAAGTAAGCGTTTTCTTGCAGAAATAGGTTGAACTGAAGAACTTTTGACGGTTTTACATGGTCTGGCACCGATAAAAGAAAGTTTTTTTGTTATAATTATTATAAATAGTCAGCTGCCAGATTTACTGATTAAACTGGTTGCACGACACTGGATAAAATCGAGGTAAACAAAGAGATCTCAATGTAGCTTCAACTGGGCGATGTGCCAAGTTTCTTGGAGAGCGGATAAGTTCTAGCACAGTCCTCTGAATAGCGGTAAAAAGCCAGGTTTTTCTAAACAATTATGGCTTTACAGCAACTATTTGTTCGTAGAGAAAGCTACGTAGGGGACCCCTAGTCGACCCCTCAACTTCACTTAGATGTAGTCTTGCTTTCACTCTCATTACTATCACTTTAATCTATTACTGAAGTAATTTCTTCTTATTAAGCAATCACAATCACTTTTTAAAATCACCGACTACCATCAGATCCATGTGGGAATTTACTTTCCATTTCAGGTGTTCCTTTTACGTCATGCTCATGTCCAGCAAATCGATGAGAGCTAGCACGTGATTTGATATGATGTGATCTTCTAGACTCGCCGCGAGCAAGGGTCGCTCCTTGTGGCGTAGTGGGGACAACGCAACCCAAAGCGTTCATATAATCAGCTATCAACAGTGTAATATCCAGAATCTAGAACAAAAACAGGAATTTATAAAAACAACATTAAACGTCTGGTTTACTTTTATACCTAAACATAGCACGTGCCTGGCCAGCGACCCGAGTTTGGACATGGAGATCTACCTAGAACTGGATGTGAATGCCATTTAAGGGAATTACTCCTAAACTTCCGGATTTTACTAGATCGAAATAAATGCGAAATAAGCAACAATCATGATCCAAAATATTATAATCTTATGTGAATCGGTACAATTTTTGCTAATAAACAAATTTCGCTGATACTTTTTTTTATATTGCAGGGCAAGCTTTCTCTGCCAGGTTTCTTCAGAGCCCTTGAGTTAAACGTGGGGGAGGGCCCTGCAAAGAGCATGCTACGATAGAACAATGTTCCGGGTGAGTTTTTCGAAAAACGAATTTTCAGCGAAAGTTCTGCGAGAATAGAAAGGTTAATGAACACTCGCACAAAGCATAGATGATTAGCCTTTTCATGGCTGTGAGTTATAACCAGTTCATTTTTGTGGAACTTAGTTGATAATAGTTTTACACATATGATTTTCTGTTTATTTATTTGCGTAATTTATTATGTATGATACTCGTTAAAAGAAACTGTTGGAGTATCATACTTGACACAGGAGACAGAAGTTGCCCAGTATCGACTTCGTAAGTTAGTTTTTCAAACTTCATTTCAAAATGTTCTTTTTGAACATTGATGAGAACTGTCAGATCAGTGCATAGATATATAATAGAGTTGACATTAATACCATATACAGAATCATAGCGTGGATGTACGGAAAGGCCCTAATGCTGGTTTAGCCCCTATGGCCCCTATGCAAGAGAAACAGATATAATGAACTTATTCAAAAATAAAATTTAAATTAAGGCTAAAAACAAAAAATTCATAGAGGGTATAATGATCCCTACAATCGGTCTTAACTGGGTTCAATCCAGTTATGAGTTGGTTTCAATCAGGGAAGATACCGATATCAATAGTTTTTCTTCTATGACTACGTGAAGGATGGGCATGCACCACTACTCGATGGGTTTTTCTAGGGGAATATATATATGAATGAATTAATTTTATTTGTAACCCACCATACAACAAAAGAAGAATAGGCGGAGTAAACGAGATAAAAAGAAAAAAAGAAATAAACTACCAAAAAAAAACTTCATATAAACATATATACAAAGCACGAACCATTGAACATTCAGTAAACACCACTGTAAATTAAATATGTTGATACATAATTAAAAGGACCACTTATTGCTGTTACCCGAGCATGATCTTCGATCTCGGGCAGCTGAATGAAAATGTTGCGTAATTGATACTCATTCTCAAGGTAAGTATTTTTGGTATAAAGAGGGAGTCAGAGGAGAAACTTCAGGTACTTGAAAAAAGCTGATCTAATCTTTAGTTTCTCTCTACTAGATAGCCTATTTCACATTGGTGAAAAAAAAGAAGAAGAAAATAACCGGTAAAGCAACTGCTGAATGAAGATGTGACAAAACTTTTCTATGTGGGCTGAATTTCAGGAAAGCCACTTTAGCGTAACTTATCTTTAAACCCATTATAAAGGTGTCAACTATCATTGTTGGACTATGTTTTATATTAGTTCCACATGTCACACCAAGGTGCTTAAGAGAATAACTTGAGCGCATTTCATGGTCGTCTTCAGTTACAGCCACACTGCCGTGTAGCCCGCACATATGGGACAGCTTGTAAACACGGAACTCCGTCTTAGCAGCATTAACTGATAACCCAACAAATTTGTACCCTTGTACTAGTAACTTAAGATTCATTTGACGCGTTTGTACATCGCCGCTTATCATAAGCAAGTCATCTGCATAGCAAATAAGGCTCAGGTAAAAAAAATTCAAATACAAATCCTCCGGTTATTTTCTTTGTAATAGTGTAGATCAAAGTATTAAAAAGCAGGGGGCTCAGAACCAATCCCTGTCTTACACCTTTTAAAATGCATATCGGTGACGATAAATTTCTATCTGACAGTTCAACATGAACTGAACTATACAAGTACCAATATGATAAAAGGGCTACTATATAGGATTAACGCCTTAGTCCAACAGAGTTAGGAAGAGCTGGGAATGCTAACCAAATCAAAGGCGGCGGAGACATTGAGAGACTGAATCAAATGCGGCGGAGACATCGACACTACACAAAAAATAAAGGCAGAGTCTGAGCGTAAGCCTTTGACATGATTTTATTCATTAGCCTGTGCACAAACACACAGCCCATTCTTTTACAAAAGCCAAACTGGCCTTCTCCAACTGTACATTTAAATGCCATTTCAGGAAGTTGTTTGCATTCTAAAACCCTATTTAATGTTCCCTACACAGTAATGGAGCGGTAATTGGAGCGCAAAAATTGGATTTTTTCCCTTTTTCAAAATGTTCACAACATCATCGCTACAAAAAGACTTATGGACCGGTCCTTAATCAATGATCATCTGGAGGAGCAAGGTGATGTGCTCAAGGAGTATTGATGACGTATTATGTAGATGTTATCTCTTACTGAAGTTATTTCAAAGTCTGAGAGAAGAAAGAGAAATAAAATACTAATAAAGGAAGGCGAATAGACCAAAGAAATTATTGAAAATAAAAGAGAGACAACAACCTAGTAATATTCCAAAGATTACATGCATCGGGACGAAAACAAAAAAAGACTCATAAAACTCACTCTTGGTTTAGGTAAGGCAAAAAGCATTTTTTGGGTTCCAGCAGGTCCTTCTTCTGTAGAGAGCACAACCATAAAATCTTCTTGACACCCACCAAAAGTCACTACAGACTCATAAGATATGCGAACTAAAGGCTGCATAGCTCCAGTTTCAAGCAAAGTAAGACCATCTTCACAAACTGCCATCCATGCACTAACACCATCTAAATCGGTAAAAGGACCACCAAGTTTCACCTAAGAAAAATAGAAGTTATGATGATCCTGAGTGAACAGAATATCTTTACAATGATTTTATAAGAAAAGAAGAACACTTTTTGCTTATTTTGCTGGGTTAAAATAGTTTGAATAGTTATGGTTTTTGAACGGAAAGAGCAAGGAGGAAAGCCAATTTACGAAAGTTTTGAGGGAGAGGGGGTGAAATCTATTTTCAAAATCTAGCGGGGAAGACAAGCATTTTCGATTTTTTCCAATGAAAATATCAAAAAAGCTTATTTTGTAATGGAAACACCATAAGAAGGTATTTTTCGAAATCTAGGGGTGGGGCAAATCCCCCCCCCCCTCTGATTGGCACTACTATCTAGCTACCCAACGCAAGACTTTGAATTTGTTTCTGTTGATGAGATTATTTTAAAGCGTCTCCATATTGTCCCAAATAAAAAGAGGAAGAAAAAAAAGGTTATAGTAAAGGGAATAAATTATAGTATAGTAAGTATATATAGTATAGTAATATATATATATATATATATATATATATATATATATATATATATATATATATATATAGTAATATACAGTAATATATAGTATAGGTTAAGATTATCGTTAAGATTATAGTATATATATATATATATATATATATATATATATATATATATATATATATATATATATATATAGTAATATATAGTTAGTAAATTATAGTATAGGTTAAGATTATCGTTAAACAGCGAGATCATCTTTAAGACATAATTAAATTCTTTGTTCTTATCAAAAAATGCCATATATACAAAAAGAGCTGAATAGAAAAAAAATGACATTCGTCTTCTCGCCAGTCTCTAAAACTAATTAAATAAAAAAAACAGTTTTTTTAACTGAAAGTAAGGAGCGACATTAAAACTTAAAGCGAACAGAAATTATTCCGTATATGAAAGGGGCTGTCCCATCCTCAACGCCTCACTCTTTACGCAGAAGCTTTTTATTGTTTTAAATAATAATGTTGTGAGACAGAGTCAAACTTTAGCGTAAAGAGCGAGACGTTGAGGAGGGACAGCCCCTTTCATATACGGAATAATTTCTGTTCGTTTTAAGTTTTAATGTCGCCCCTTACTTTCAGTTAAAAAAAACTTGTTTTTTTATTTAATTTCTGGTCGTTTTTGAATAAATGAAGCTTTGATTTTGGCTCACCGTCCATGAATAAATAAAACGAAATTTGCAGTTTAATTTTACTTTTTTTTTCTAAATGGCTTTCTCGATATTTTGTTCTTACTTAACTTACGAATTAACTTACGTAACGAACCTCTTCATTCGTAAAATTGTGTTACGTATATTAGGGAGTTCATCCCCAGGTTAATACCTGGCTCTTTATGCTAAATTTCGAATTTTTTTCCAATCCTTTAGGAATGACCTCTTAATCACAAAGACCGGTAATTAGAATAAATAGCTCTGATGAAAGTCAAAAAAAAAAAAAAAAAAAAAAAAAAAAAAAATGCGTAAAGAACGAGTTAATGGCTAGGGGGCGAACCCAATCACATACGTAATCATTTTTGTTCGTTTTAAGTTTTGATGTTGCAACAAAAAATTGTTGTTTTTTTATTTTATTTCTTATCGTTTTTTAAATATTGCTGGGATATCCGGCACCACGTTTATAGCGATTTTCCTTCCCCCACGAAAACTTTCTCCACGGTAAGATCCTCCCGCGTAACACCCGATCCACCCCCCCCCCCTCAAATACCAAAAAATCCCCCCTGAAAACTTCTTCATACTTCCCAATAACCAAAACTATATGTAAACATTGGGCAAAGTTCATAACTTGCAGACCTTCCCCAGGGGACTGTGGGGGATTAAGTCACCCTCAAAGACATAGTTATTGTATTTTTCCGATGATGTATCTATTGGTATCAAAATTCCGTTTTTTAGACTTTCGGCTACTATTGAGCCTGGTCGCTCCTTGCTTATAGTTCGTCACCACGAACTGTTTGAATTAACTAAAAGAGGATTGCACTAAGAGAAGAAAACGATTGGAATAAAAAAGGCAATATTTTGTCCCAATGTGACTCGTAACATCAAACCTCATTTAAAGCACTAAATATTTAAGGTCTTTCAGAGGAGTATATTTGATGCCACTTCGTGTGGAAGAAAGCGACTGACTAAGAATAGAGTGAAGTAAGAATAGCATTCGACATGAGTAAAAGCAAGAATCAGAAAAACACAGGAAAAAAATATACTATTTTTTTTACGTCGATTGATTATTTTGATTGAAAACTGATTCCTAATAAAATAATCAGCTAATCATAAACTATCTCACCGAAAAGCAAGGTTATCTTGTCTCTAGGGTCACTAAAAATCTCCAACACTATATTCAGTTTTTAACTGAGCATAATCAATTAGGATGAATCTAACCGATTCATCTCGAAAATCTCAGCTGAGATTTAAAAAGGAAATATAAAAAAAAAATATTAACCAGTGATGATGGAATACTAAAATATATAATATTTGTGTGTGTGTGTATGTGTGTTTAATTGTTTATTTTAGTGTCCTCATGTTGAGATGGCCTTCCACGCCCCTCCTTCCCAACATTTCTTTGTTGGTGTTTTTTTTTATGTTTTTTGGTTAGCCAAGTTATATGTCCTACTACTTACGATATATACCCAACCTTACGAGCTCTGCTCTCCGTTGGGGGCTAATGTTTTTTGTAGTTTTAAATATACTAAATAAAACAGCTCAAAACAGTACAGTCCAGCCCAAAATAAAAGAGTGTATATACCATTGTGTTATTTCACATGAGTATAATAACAAAGTTGTTAAGCCTTTCGCGGGAACTATTTTTTTTCGAAAAAAAAAGAAAACAAATCATTAAAGAATAAAAATCTAAATGAAATAAGCACTTATCCCGGAATAGAAAACGAATTGAAAAAAAAAACACTTTTCCTGGTACTCCAATGAATTGAAATTTTTTAACCAATGAAATAATTTTTTAAAGAAAATTTAAAACCATTATATGTTTCATCATGGTTGCAGCCATAGCTGCAGCTCAATCACGAGCAGCCATGGTCAATTTTAGCAGAAAAAGGGTTTTATTAAATAAAAAATTAAAAACAAAACCCCAATTTTATGAACTTGTATGAGTAAACATCTCTCAGAGAGAGCGAAAGAGAGAGAGAGAGGTGTGAGAGAGAGGATAGAGATAGAGAGAGAAAGAGAGGAGAGAGAGAGAGGGGAGAGAGAGAGGATAGAGATAGAGAGAAAGAGAGGAGAAAGAGAGGAGAGCGAAGAGAGAGAGGAGAGAGAGAGGATAGAGATAGAGAGAAAAAGAGGAGAGAGAGAATAGAGATACAGAGAGAAAGAGAGACAGAGAGAAGAGAGAGAGAGAGAGAGAGAGAGAGAGAGAGAGAGAGAGAGAGAGAGAGAGAGAGAGAGAGAGAGAGAGTCGGCTATTTGAGTGAACTGGCTTGGAATTTCACTTGGTAGTCAATCCTGACCAATAGAGCGCTTACGAACCTAAACATAGCGAATGAAAAAAATTCGCCCAATAAAAGAAGGCATAACCTAAAAGGTCTTTGTAGGTTGTATCAAATTTTTAGTTTCCCAATGCAGCTCCCAAATAACTATTCATTCGTTTCGGAAAAATCATAGTAGTACCCTTATTAATATAAGATCTCAAATAAATGGTCTTAATGATGCTCTTTTTATGAGAACTCTCAGTTTTATTTCTGAGTATGGCCCTCTTTTGCAGTCATTTTTATTTTGTCTTCTATTTTCTTGTCTTTACATTTTATTATAGTTTGTACTCAAAATTGCTGCTTTTCCTTTTTGGGGTAATAGATTAATATACTACTAGAGAGACAGGATGATAGCATACT
Source organism: Artemia sp. Qi Xiang Cuo (assembly GCF_049724085.1). Taxonomy (NCBI): domain Eukaryota; kingdom Metazoa; phylum Arthropoda; class Branchiopoda; order Anostraca; family Artemiidae; genus Artemia; species Artemia sp. Qi Xiang Cuo. The sequence continues at coordinate 61,328,174 of NC_142800.1, forward strand.
TGCGCTGGATAAATAGATGCACCAAAAAATGGCCATTTTCGTGTGCAGGTCAAGAAAATTCGAACACAATCATGAGTTGATCTCCCACTTAATGCTTGCCATTTGTCGCAAATAGAATCAGCAATTTGCCTGCAAATAACAATTAAATTTCATCACTTACTCTAACCACTAAACCTTTTTGATCCATAACTTAAGAAAATGTTTTTTCAAGTTGGTATAAAAAAAATCCTATCCAAGAGCTTTTTATTTTTACTACTGGGCTCCCCAAGGTTCTGTTTCGGGGTCTTCATTATCTTTAATTTATGTAACTGATCCCTCTATTTTCTTGGTAAATTTGATGAATTCAATATCTTATTTTCCGATGATACTGCACTAACTGCCACTGCAAAATCTGAAGTTGATCTTCATAATAATATAACTGCTGCCAGTAGGCTCTCAATGTTTCAAATAGGCCGTATACCAAAGGTTTAGTTCCTAATGTTAGTAAAACTAAGTATATTACTTGTGGTCGTAATGTGAAACTACTGAATAAGATTGGAATCACTTATCTAAGCCTTGAGAATTCTAAGATCGAAAGAGCTCAGTGTATTTATCTGAGTGTAAGTAATCGTCATATTTTTCTTTCAGATAACATACACCAAATTTGTAACTGGAAATTTCACACGGAGTTTATTTAGTTGACACTGTCTCCAGAAGGAAACATGTTGATAAAATAATTCTTACTTCATAAAATGCAGAAAAATAGTAATCAACAGATATTCTTTGACTTTGCTTTGACTTTCATTCACGTTTTCCTCATTTTTCTCTATACATTTATTAATTTTTTGTCAGGTTAAAACTGCCTGCTTTATTATTTTAAAATTTGCGATAATAATTGCCGTCTATATTATTATTACGAAGAATTAGTTAAGGTTTATTTTGAACAAGGAGCGTTTCATTTGAAATGAACCATGATAATATAATATAGATGGCGATTGTTATCACCGGATATTTAAAATAGGAAGGGACACAATTTAAAAAGCTTAATATGATTATAAAAAAAAGTGAACGAAAGTGGAAGCGCCTGGAATACCTGTTTACTACATTTTTATATAAATTATGAAGTAAAAATTTTTTTATTAACACATTTTTTTTCTGGAGAGTTACAGCTGAGTCCGGTCTAAATTACCTTCACACATTAAAATTCTTTTTTTCATTTAAAATAACGGAAATATTATATTCTTGCTAATCCTTTTGTCATATAAACTAGAGCTCTCTTTTTTTCTTGTTTTTGACTAACTAACTCAGTAATACACAATCTATGCTAATACCACAAACAAAAAAATCAGGTTGCCAAGTGCTACTTTTTCGGCCAAAAAGTATCTTCGGTGCCATTTAAAACTAAAAAGCGTTGCCTTCAACATGCTTTTAATCATGGTAATACCAGAGAAGTGCTCCAATGACAACTGTGCTCTGCCTCAATTTTGGAGATCTCATGTGATTTCCAAGACTCTCTGAAGGTATTTTGGGTCTAAAGGACACAAAGAATCTTGAGCCTTCTGGGTAGCTCAAATTAAAAAAATCTTCTCTCCGTGACCAGCGCTTTTTTTTTAAAATGACCTACCGAATTTATGGATTGTCGGAATTATGTGTAATATCAAAGCAGTAAAAAATGAAAATGATGATTTCAAACAATAAACTGTTTCTAGTGATAAAATTTTATAAATAAAATTAAATAATAATTATAGGTTCTGAATATGAGAGTAAATTCTAGTCAATGAGACCGAGCAGGGGATTTTTACCTACTTCTCACTCAGACAGAGCAGCTCGAATTTCTGTATGGAATTCAGTCGCAACATTTCCATACAATTAAAAAAATAGGTAAATTTCTAGGCAGCGCTATAATTTATCTAAGATGAAAGTGAAAATGCCGTTTGAGGCCTTTTTTATGCTCTTTCAAAATTCAATAATTGCTTATGGGGCTAGATGTATCTTGAGCCCTTAAAGGGGCCCCAAAGGTATTTCATTTTTGTAACCATACAAAGAAGTTATCAACACTAGTTAAGTTATTGAAAAGTGGTTAAAAACATATCACTAGTTTATAAATAAGTTGTTCAACAGTAATATATCCCAAAAATACTTATGTATAACAATTCTAACCTCATTTATTAGGCAACTCAAATTTAAACCGTTTTCCTACCGTTTAAAGTTTTTCAAATGCCGTCGACAAAAATAGCGCTGAATTTTGCGATTCGAAACTTTGTCGTCGACAATTCTGGCTTTTTGCCTTTTCCGGTTTTATTTTTTTAATTTCGGGGGGGGGGGGGGGTTGAATTTCATGGTAAATTTGCAGTGCGCCATATAATTTAGCTAGGATGAAAGTGAAAACATCATTTGATGCTTTTTTATGCTCTTTCAAAATTCATATAAAATATCTTCAGGGCCCCTTTAAGGGCTCAAGATGCAATTAGCCTCAGAAGCAATTATTGAATTATAAAAGAGCATAACAAGGCGTCAAATGACGTTTTCACTTTCATCTTAGCTAAATTATAGCGCCGCCTAGAAATTTACCTATTTTTTTTTAATTATATGGAGATGTTACGACTGAACTCCCTACAGAAATTCGAGCTGCTCTGTCTGAGTGAGAAGTAGGTAAAAATCCCCTGCACGGTCTCATTGACTAGAATTCACTCTCATATTATTATTATTTATTTCTAACCCACACTATACAGAGGTACAATACGTGGAGTATGACGAGGAAAAACACATAAAATGCAACACAAATCAATATATAAATCAAAGATTACCAGTTACAGTGTAACACATAATAATTTAAAAGAAACTAAAACAAAAAAGAAATAACATGAAAGGAGGAAGAAAAGAGGAAGAGAGAAAAAACTCACAACTTGCAGAGTCTAATAAGCAGTAATATGCAGAAATATGGACACAAGCTGTCATTATTATTATCATTATTTAGTTTTTACTCACTCTTTACAATACTAAAAAATATAGAATGACCAAACAGAGAAAAACCACTAAACAAATAAAAGAAAAAATAACTTACGACTGAAAAACCTGATAAGGTGATGGTGCGGAGAAAAACGGATACAAGCAGTATTTGAAAATTTTCTGTGTAGTGTTTCCAGTTTTTCAGTAATATTAGGAACAAGAAATTTATTAATAACTACTCGGTTTTTGGTCCAATGTGGAAGAAATAACAACAATTTACAAAATCTAAAATAATCTATCCGGAGTCTTTTTAACACATTTTTCTTCAGACGGAGAAAAATTTCAAAAATACAACGAATTGAATGGTCAACAAAAGTTGAGTATAGCTTGGCCGAGGCAAGTTTATTATATTTAACTCTATTGTCAACAATCTTAGAATATCCTAATTTAATTTTCATATTAATATCTGAGACTATGCGCTGGCGCAAGCTCGGAAGACTATTAGTAATAGAAATACTGAGCCATCGAAGAGAATCTACGAGAGGGATAGTAAAGCCGAAGGGAAGTACTAAAAATGTTATTAAAAGAAAGAAATTTATATTTATCTACATTAAAAGAAAGGCCTATGTCTGAAAAAGAAGTGGCAACACAAGAAACCATGCTAGATAAACCAGTTTTAGTACGGCTTATAAGAAGCAGATCATAAGCGTAGGCCAGGTATGAAACATCAGAAAAACCGGAGAGATAGGTAGCCGATATCTTTGCCAGAACTCGTGAAATACATAAATTAAAAAGGAGATAAAACTCCACCTTGCCTTAAACCTATTTTCAATTTAATAATAGATGCTGGCAAAGATTTCAGCCGAAGAAAATAATTAGAGCAATAGTATCGAAGAAGCAAACTAACCGATAGATTGACACCGCAAACACGAAGAGCAGAAAAAAGCTGACTATGACATACACTATCAAAAGCTTTTGATAGATCTAAAGTACAAAGATATATACTTCTTCCCTTAGAAGAATTTTCAAGGAGCAAAGAAGATAATACACGATGTGCGTGTTGACAACCTACTCCGGGCTTAAATCCAAACTGGTTATCTCTCTCAAGCATATTATTAGTCACAAAAGGTAGTAATACATGCTCAAGAACTTTACTAAAAGTGCAAGAGACACTAATAGGTCGAATAGCAAATAAAATAGCAAATAAAAGGAGAATTTCCCTGCTTTAAAATTGAAGAAGCAGTACCACACAAAAAACTCTCCGGTACACTAGAAGTACAAATACACATCCGGAGAAGTAGGTGTATATGGTCAATAAGGGGGGAGCAATCTAATAAAAGGTGAAATCTGGATATACCATCATTATGAACATTATCTGATTTAAGTTTCTTAATTGCTTCAACTGTGGATGAAAGAGAAATAGGAACACAAAGACGCTGAGATAGAGGGGTACTAAAAATAGCAGAAAGCGAATGAGAATAAAAAGAATGCACAAGGTACTTAACATTAGAAAAAATAGACGAGTAATGGTCATTCCAAGCAGATGCAGGGAGACAATCACTACTTCGCACATCACTTCTAATCGACTCAGAATTAATAACTTTTCGCCATTTTCTCTTTGACACTGGAAAATCCATACCACGATAGCACATTGATTTAAGATATTTTTTATATTCACTGCGCCTCTTACGCTTAAGGTCAGATACAATTCCACAAGGCAGTCTATCACATTCATTCCAGACTTTTAACCAAAACTTAGCTTTATTTTTCAAAGTTTTAAATTAGGATCTAAAGACCAAATAGGTTTTTGCGTACCACGTCTAACACGTTGCAGCGGCACTGCAACTGCATCTACATCTTTTAGGCATTTAATTATTTGATTATAATAGCAATCCAGGTCCTTTTTGCAACTCACTTGTACAGAGCTCTGAAGCAGATGATAGGGAATTCGTATAGCAGACAGCAGGCTTGTTAGTGTAAACGCATAGAGAGAAACATCAGCTTTCTTCCAATTACTTTTTTCAAACCATTTTGAAGACCGGGGTACTTTACAAAAACTTGCGGGGTTTAAATTCAGCGTAAGAGTAGGTGAGATAGGGAGATGGTCTAAGTCTTGCTCTTCAGCATGTACAAAAACTATTGATGTAGTAATACTAGGTGAGCAAATAATGTGATCAATATTGCTCTTACTGCCTGAATGGTGAATACAAGAATACGGATGAGTTTTGGGTATAAGATGGAAGGCAATCTAACAACAAATCACTTCTCACTGATGAGTTATTTGTATCCGTATTGAGGTCACCAATGATCATATAATCTAGAGAAATAGAAAGAATTTTTTCCACTAGAAACTTCAACGTGTTACAGGCTTTAGCATATCTAGCCATCGATCTGGAAGAACGGTCATCATAAGGCAGATAAGAATTAATGAAAACTATAGTGCCCATACGAACAGCCAAAAGAACTCATCCGAGTAAAAAATCACCGGCGAAACCAAATTAGGATTGCGCTTAAAAACACAAGCTAGCCCACCAGATGGGCGGCCTCTTGTGGCTCTGGCAGTAGTAAAAAACACACCATGATGATTGCTCCGACGCAAAACGTTAATGCTAAAGTCTGTAAGAAAATGCTCCTGTAAACAGACCAAATCAAAATCATTGTAGAGCTCATCAATAACGAAGTCCATATCCTTTGTACCATTAACATTAAACGGTATTATTGAAAACTCCAAAGTCATTGCAAAAAGTGGAAGCGCGACATTAGTTCCTTTGATACAGGGCAGGACAAGCTATAAGAAGTATGATTTTTACCACAGTTAGCACACTTGGGAGCAGCACTACAAGGACTATCCTTAGTAGAAAGATGTGGCCCAGCACATCTGGCACATTTCGGGACATTGCTGGTGCAAGCACTTTGAAAGTGATCATATGATCGGCATTTGAAGCAGCATTTAGGTATTTCTTTAAATATGTGAATTTGAAAAAATTCATATCCAACTTTAATTCCTTCTTTAATAATTAGACTGAGTAAAAGATTCCCCTAACTCAAGTTTGACGGACATTGTCTGGTCTAGTCCAATTGAACTTTTTATGCCTTGCAAACTTTCAAGAACTGACAAGTCGACATAACATAAGTAACCACTGAGAATCTCAAAAATGCTCTTAGATAATACATTAACCATGACTCTGGTAATAAAGTTCTGAACTGATGTATAAAAATCTTCAGTTGCAGATGTATCGGTCTTGAAATACCACCTGTCTTTACACTACAAACTCATTTATGCCCAGCTATTTGATCGAGAACAGACTTGCGTTTAATGGGATCAGACAGATCTGAAGGCACTTTAGAGATAATAACTGTCGTATGAGTGTCAATTGCTGGGGTAGGTTTCAGAAGTTGATGAAAATTCAACTGATAATTGTCAAGTTTCCCTGACATTTCAACAACCACTTGTTGTAGCTCATTAAACTTAGAGAGTAAAGAAGTATAAGTATTTGTAGGGAGACATGGCACCTCTGTAGGTCGCTTTATCACAAACATACAAAAATGTCGCTACTGTCAAGAGGTCTTAACAGAGAAATAATGTCACTTAAATGATTTGAAAGTGTATGTTCCCCTTACGCACTGGGCAATCCGATTCAGGTGTACTTATTTGCCACTGCAAACTTTCAGCTTCTTTGACTATATTCAAGTCAAAAATTCCCTACCATGTCAATAATATCCTCCTCAATTCCGCTTAGCAAATTGCTTTGAATAAAATTCAGAACCGGAGAATATACAAGTTCAGGCGTTTCGTCAGAGCTTTTCATGGCTATAGCAATGCCACACAAATTAAAAAGTCTCAATATTAATTCAAGAAAAAATACTGAATTAATAAATATCGAAATATAGAATTATTATTTAAGTTTGTTTATAAAATTTTATCACTAGAAACAGTTTATTGTTTGAAATCATCATTTTCATCAATCAAGCATTTTTTACTGCTTCGATATTACACATAGTTTCGACATTCCATCAATCATTTACTGGATTATTATTATTCAGATCCATCCAAGATATTTCCAAAATATTTTCCAAGGGATTAAAGGTTTTATTTTTGAATTTGAAAATAGGACGGCAAGGACCTAGTTAGCGTAATTACAAGAAACTTAAAATTTGAATTATATGAAAGAGAAAGGGAATTAAAAGTATCGAGTATACTTTCATCCTAGCTCAATTATAGCGCCACCTAGAAACTTACCAAAAAATAACATTTGAACTTTCCGTTTCAGTTAGCAATGAACAAGTCAACTCGATTGTGCTTTTGATCACTTTATCCTTGGTCATAAGGAACAAAACTAGAATCTAATTTTGTTTGGCTAATTTCGTGGGGTAGAGGAGGGCTAATAAGAGAAAGTATCGTCATTTCTAACTAGGGAAAGTGAATCCAAAATAAAAGTAATTCTTACCATTTAAGGATTGGACACGCAAACCACTCTAAAAAGTTCTACTTAATAGCTGAATATTCGAAAGGCTGCACGCGATTGGTTAAAGAATTAAATTCCTTTATTTTCTATTACTTTCCTAGACTTGATTATTTATTTGACGGGTTTCAGGTAATAGCACTTTCCTCCATGAACTTTCGTGAAATAACTTCAAAATTGTCTTCTTTTCCTTCAATCATCACTCATAAAAACAACTGTTTTTTGGGCCTTTGTATGGCTCCACAAATACCTTTACAAAGATATTTGATAGAAAAATTCCAAAGTTTAGACAATAATCTTCCCCGAGGAATCCTTTGCTTTCGCTGAACTGAGAGAATCTTAGATTCGCTTCTTTTTATCCGTAAACAGAAAGAGTTATTCATTCTTGATACAAATAACACGAATAGACAGAGATAGGCTTTGCAGGTAAACAGATATTAATTCCAGGGAAACCCCTCTCCCTCAAGAAAAAAACACGGGCCATTTTCAAGGAAAAGGTGAAAATCTTATCTGGAATCACGGGAGAGCCCTTTCCACGTAAATGACTACTAGGTCACATATCTCGAGTTTCCTACCGCATGAATTATGTCTTTGGATTCCAACTGATATGAGAAGGCAGGTGAAGTAGAAAACAAGCTCGGTGGATATTTTGAGTCGGACACAGTATTTTCTTGGGCATGCATTGCTGCGTATCAAAAGTACTTGAGAGGTCATCGTGGAGAAACACCATTGTCACCCATATGTCAGCGAGAGAGGGAATATCCACATCCAAATCGAAGGCATGAAAAATTTGTTTCAATAAACTTCAAGACCATTGTTTTTTTTTTCAGCGGAAATATCAATTTTGCTCAAGAAATTTAGGATTCACCTTAGTGTGAACACTCCTCATTTCCAAATACAGGTAGGCGTTTTCCTATTGGCAGAATCATGACTTTTGTTTTAATTTAATTAAGTAAAAAATTAACACATACTTTTGTTCCTCTGGACTTGAGCCCTCTTTATACCGACTCGGGATGAACCTTTCAACAACTTGAGAAATAGTTGAGCTAGATCCAGATGATCCCCCACTTCCACGGTTCTTTTCCGGATTTAAGTCACCAAAATCGATCTGAAAGACAGTAAAAAAAATTTATTTAGCTACGGACACTGCCAAGGAGGTTGTTATAAGGAATCAAAGAATCCTTTGAATCATTTTTGTCTACGCTTATTCATGAATTTTACAATCAGTTTTTCCGATTAGCAATGTTTAAGGGAAAAAAAAGTGAGGTAAGGTTACTTCAGTCAAAGAATACTACATAACTAGAATTGAATGAATGAATTGCATGGTAGTGCAACAGTATTACGTAATTTTGATTGCGGGTTGTGCGTTATCATGCAAACTACTGGTGCTACTTCAGCACATTTCTCATTGCAGCACTAAGCCACCTGATACCAACACAGCTCCACAAGCTCGTACTCCATCCAACTCTGTTCAGAGATCCCTTCCATTTCTATTCTCTTTAAATCCTTCCTATTGACCCCGTGCCATCCCATTTGAGGATGTTCAACATTTCTTTACACCAAGCTAGATTGACAAAATACGATTCTTGTAATCGATCATCCTTCAATAATCTTAAACCTTCTTTCCTTAGAATATTGGTAAGTAAGATCGAAACATACTTTTTGTATAGCTTATTGTTTGATAATAATTCATTTCAAAGTACCAAAAACTATCCCTAGAGAGTTCCGCTGGGGAACACAAAGTAAATCATCCACGTTTCACAGCCGTGCTTGACCACTAGCACAATCGTGGCTTCTTCTTCATCTAGTTTGGATTGTTATGGAGACACTTTCGCATAATTTCGTCACCGGAATCAAATCCTGGACCTTCCAGCGAGTTGCTGCAGTTGAGTTTGAACTCCAGGTCCCGTACTGCCAAGCACCATGGCTTCATGTTGCCAACCACCATGGCTTCTAGTATCCTATCTTCCTATTCTTCTAAACGTATTTTTTAACTGAAAAAAAACCTACGCCTTAGCTATTCTGTTTTTACCATCTTCAGTACACTAGTCTTCCCTAGTAGCAATGGTGCCTAAGTAAGTAGAGCTATCCATTCTGTCCATTTTCTTGTTACTTCTTATAGCCTCTTCATCCTCATTCATTCCTAATTAAGCAATTTAATCTTCTTAACATTAATTGTGAAAGCTATTCTGAGTTCATGAACTCTCAAACCTCTGAAAATTAATTTAATTTGCTGATATTTTCATCTGAGACACTTAAATCATCTGCATAATTTAGATCTAGGAGAGCTCTATATTCTTATTTGAAACCCCCTTCATCCATAGTCTTTGCCGAGTTCCTAAGGTCAGAGTCCATCAAAATAATTTACATAGTACATGTAAATCCCATGTAGCATTTTCTAATAGATTTATTTTAAACCACTCGCTAGATAGCCCGCTTTGAGCCATCCTTCACTTAACTCAAGAGAAGACTGGTTAATTAGTTTGTTATTTATAAAAATTTACAAGATTATTAAATTGAAAAATAGCTATTAACGTAAAACAATTAACTTCAATTACCTGTTCCAACAAAACACCGCAAAGGCACCTCTCCTTTCACTAAATTACGGAAAAGAATGAGAGTCTACATAATAAAATAGAGCATGCATTTTAGTTAAACGCATTTCTGCAAGCACTATTAAATTGAGAACGTGAAATTATACATTCATCATTTTAAGCCTTTGTGTACGCTAACCACAGAGCTTAAGGCTTCAGGCACAAGCCCACCCCTAAAGTGTTCGTATTTTAATAATTTTCAATAGTCCCTTACACTTCCAAAACATTTAATCCATTGTTTGTATAATTTGCAGCGCACTTCCCCCTAAAATAAATTAACAAGTACGTGCCTGCAACATCATTGTTATGTAAAATAAAGATCAAGACAAGATTAAACAAACCTGAGCCATAATAGCAGCGAGTTCTGTAGCCAGATCCTTATTCAGCGGAAAGCGGTTGGCACTAATCTGCTCAGCAACTTGGTAACACAGCAACAGTCTTTCCTTTTCGCCTTCGTTCTTTGTTGCCTGCTTCCAATACAGTCTATTCTTGTAGGTAAGCCGGATAACTTTGCTATTCTCAAATTTGCCCATCCCTTTCTCTCTCAAAGCAGTTTCCCATTTACTGATCACATCACAAAGCTGTAATTAATTTAAAGGTAATTAGTTCAAGGCAAGGATTTTCCGGTGACAATGCCATTGTTCTGTTTTGGAGGGGATCCAGATGCTATAGTTTCTCAATGAGCTGGAGATTCATCAGAACATTTCCGTTACATTATCTGTGGATAAATTGATATCTCTTTTTCAGTACTGCTTTTGATTGTATGGTGTATTCAACGAGACGACTATGGATTATTAATCTTACTTAAAATAATATACCAGAGTAACCAAATGCATTCTATTAAAAAAGACCAATATGTTACTATCATGACCAAGTTACTCTATCACCCTCCCCCTCCCCCCAAAAAAACAAACTAGAAGTCATAATACGTTAGGAAATAAAATTACAATGCATCCTCCAAGGTTCATGTTAAGAACCTTACCACTACCCAAAGAGCTCCAAAAATTAAAGCAGTATGATCTGAAAACCAAAAAATACATAAACATAAATTTGGCTATAAATAGAGACACTGGAGATATTTCACTATGCCCAATTTATAACAATTTAATTTTAAATGACTCAATCAGTATTTTCGCCCAGTCTAGCTTAAGAAAACCTATTTGCATTTCCTATGAAAACCGAAATTGTAGACAAGCTAAAACTATTGCAAGGCAAAGGATTCTTGCTCGATCATCTTGGTAAATTCTTTTTCATTGACTCGTACCTGGTTTTTATTTAGTGTCTGTTCTGTCGTTGTCGGGTAAACTTCGAAAGGTTAGATTTTCCTTTTTTTCTTTTTTGTTCAGCACTGAGGACAACTTGGTGGATGTCCTTGTCGAAAAATTTGCTCGTTCTTTGTCTTCATGTTTTGCCACTGGCTGACAAAATCCTAGTTTCCTTACCTATTTGATTTTATCTTGCATTAATTATTTCCTTTTCTTGCTTATTTTCATACGGCATGAAAAGCCAGTGTGGTATTAGAATGTATTTATGAAAACAGATGAGTCCAAATCAGCAACATAAGCATAAATAACTTAAGCAATTTTCGAAAAACTAGGACTAGGTTCTGTCAACATCAACAAAGCTTAATTAAGATACTAAAAAAATAGTGGAAAAGATAATTTTCATGATTTATAGAATTGTAGACAGTGAGAGTTACCTCAGATCCAGTAACTATTCTCCAATATATTTTTCTAGGGGATAATTACTAAATACATACCCTAACAATATTATAGTCACATTATGTGACCTAAGTAATGACATTTTTCACTGAATCCCTTACCTTAGCTTGCGGTTCTAACCAATGATCAACATCTTTTTCTAGGGGGTCGTCACTAAACAACGCAAATCCACTTTGAGAAGAGTCCCTACAACCAATTTCTTGATTGACTGCAACCAGGAATTCTTCGACTGTAGTTGAACCGTCAAAACCAACAACCTGACAAGACAAGAACATCTGAAATGTAGCTTACAAAAACTATAGTTAACATAAAAAAGCCGAACTATTGGAAAAGACGCACGTTTACTAAACAATTATAAGAAATATTTAAATTTCAAGAGATGTCCAGACTTGAGCGACCTTTAAAATGATGATTTGGATTAAAATCTAATTTTAATCTTGACTGATAGCGTTCTTTTTTCAGTTTAAAAATAAAAACAGGGAACATATGCAAATTATATACCAATTATAAGAAATTATAGGAAAAATCGTCAAAATATTTGAATTTCAGAGAGAAGTGGGAGAGGGGCACGGGTTTGAAGGCCCCCTTCCCTGGCGTAAATAGCATTGCTGGAGATCTAACTTAAAAAGGGCAATAGAGAGAAACGAAGAAGAGAGAGGGAAAAAAATCAAATATATATAGCACCAACTTTCCTTGAGAAAAATGCAAGTCAAATATAACTCTCACAGCTTATACACTAGCATTAGTGTAACCAACAATTCATTTTTTTTAAAATATGACCAACGTTTGCAGAATGAGACAGAATTCCAATCTGGGACTAGATCATCTCCTGGCATACTGTTCAAATCAAAACATATATTGAGGTGCAATAATGCCTCAAAGGCAGAACTAACATGACCCTCTTGTCATGAACTTAGGCTGCACCTAAGGGCTTAGATGCAGCCTGAGACCAGTAATAATGACAGTTAAACTTTATGTTTTTTCGCAGGAAACATCAATGAGTCCGGTGATATTTGAAGTATATCTAAAGTTTTATATTTAAATTAATTGCTACTTTCTAGGACCTCGTTTACACTAAAGCTACATTTCCACGTACTCCATTTTGTAGAATACGGCAATTTATTTTTAACATTGATGGGAAAAGAAATTCCACGTGCAGTCAAACACCGAAACATACAAGTTTCCCATGCTAAAAAAGTGAAGTCTTTTCTAAAACTTCTTCTTGTTCGGATTGTTGTGAAGATGCTTTTGCATAATATCACCACCAGAATCAGATTCCGGGATTTTGCTGAAACATAATAGTTTTCAATCTAAATAAGCAACAACATAAATTCTGTTGTAGTGACGCATTTTAAATGATTGAGTTCAACGCTACTACAGTATGACAGCGACTGTTCACCCTTATCTCAGATGCAGATGAGCACGTTCTTATTGAGAGCAATGTTGGGAAGGTAAGGACCCATTCAAAGAAATTCATTTCATAAACACATTTAATTAATTCAAATGAAAATAATCTTTGATACCTTCCCCCCCCCCTTGTTTCGAATTTCGTATTCATCCTAACAAATACTACAATAGTAAAAGCTAATAGCACCCATTTTGAAGGTCAGAAGGACTTGAGGCAATTCCTCTCCCGTCCTCGAATGCTTCTTGCTTCGGAGCATTCGGAAAATATAACATGATGAATTGTTTCGGTTGCCCAAGCTTATTCTCGAAATTTTAGCCCTTCCCTCGGAAATTTCTGAATGTTACCCCCCCCCTCAAAGAATTTTTTGGCCACTCTTGGTAAGAACATTATTTTATTTATCGGTATTATCTCCTCTGCAAGTAAAAACAGCAAGCATACCATTAGAGGTGAACTTTAACCTTCATCAAGTTATTAAAGAGCTTATAACTCAGAACGTCACATTAAGTATTCGATAGCTTCTCCCTCGATGCTAGATTCCTCGTGTATTTACTTACAAATTCTAGAAAGTGGTTCTATGGCAAACATCTTTGAAGTAGCTACTAGATACTACTAGATTATTTACACTATTTTTTTTTACAATTGATTCTATCCACTGTATCAGAGGCAATCCCATAAGAGCTTTGCTAAATTGCCTGCAAGGCCGAAAAATCAGAGTTCCTAAGATTATACTTGAACGAAGTCACAAAAAAAGCCTATTGCTGCCTTGGTATCATCCTTAGAGGGTTTAATACTGTGGCGAACGTATTTTGAGTATTTTGTAGCAGTTTTTGAACTTAAGAAATTAAAAGCACACAGAAAATAATAAATTGATAGAAATTGTAATCAGAAGATTGAAAAGTGTTTCTTGGATAGTCGAGGAGAGACTGAAAACTGCTATTGACACATTTGTCAACGCTATGAAATGGATATTTATTTCTTAAAATACGTTTAAGGCCCATTCACAATGAGATTTTACTAATACCAAGATTTAACTAGTGCTAATTTGAGTCAATCCGATTTTTCATTGAATTTCTCAGTCTATCAGAAAATTCAACGGAAAATCTGATTGGCCCAAACTAGCGCTAATTAAATCTCGGTATTAGAAAATCTCAATGTGAAAGGGCCTTTATATACTCGTTGATTTAAAAGCGACAAAAAAAAAAAAAAAAATTAAATATAGACTTTTTTTCCAGCTGCTTCTGCCATTGTCACTTCTTCTAGTAACTAATTCCACCTGGCATTCATTTCAGGACACACTTCGTGAACAGAATCCTACCCTATCTAACTATACGACTAAAAAATACTTAGCCATACTAGGCCTGGGAACCATATCTTAAGAAACCGCAACCTGTTATATGGTTGACCTAGTTGAAGTTCATTTAATTTCTCATTAAATCACTACAAGACAAAATAACACATCTACAATATGAATAAATTGAAAAGAAAATATTTACAGAGGGTGCCTACACAGTGAGTTATACTCGAAAACAGGCATCCTAAAAAAAAAAAAATAAATAATAATAACAAATGATGAAAAGAAATAATAATACACTAGATACACTCTGAAGAAAAAATGAGACACCACACTGAACCCACAGCCCACACCTCAAATCAAACTCACTTGAAGGTCTTTTTTATAACCAGAGTCTAGTCTGAATAACTACAGAAGCCGTTTTTAGCTAATACGCTTGCTAATACAACAGTGGACGTGTATGATCTAAATTAGTTTAAATATTTCTTTTGCAATTAAGCTTCATGGTTAATAAAAATATAGGTCTTACAATACAGAATGCATTTTGAAGTTCTTTTTTTTTTTTTTTATTTAACAGTTTATCGAGACACAGTTTACACTGGTTAATGAATATTTTTCTCTGATTCTTTTTGTTTGTGTAGTCGAATGGGATATGTAGTCGAGATCTTTTCTAGCAGTTCAATTTCAAGAAATTAGTAGATAGAATTTTTCCTATTTCAATAGGGGAAGGGAGGTGCAGGCCCTGGGTACGGCCTTAGGTGCAGGTGCAGGCCTTAGGTACGGCCTTTATTAGGTGGCTAACCAGCTGAAACCAGTCTCTAAAAGAGGACGGGGTCACACTTGAGACCTGCGTAATTCTCCACTCAACTGTGTTCTAATTTACAATAAAAAAAGAAAGAAGAAGAACAGCACGCTAGCAACATTAAAATGTATCATGTTTAGTGATGGAACGATGAATCGGAACCATGGTTTTTCAAAGGACCAAAATTGTATCGGGAATTGAAAAGTTTTCCCGATTCTGGAAATCAAATTATCTGTAATTCAGGCTTTCTTAAAAAAGGTACATCCATTTTTTTCAAATAAAGGCTAATTCTCTGAGAAGAGCTCTGATTAGCTGCCTTATTATGAAACAGGTCAATTGAACAAGAGAATGAAATTGAAAAGAAATTAAAATGAAAATTTTTATCAATTTATTTTCCTTTCTTAGTATTACTTATGGAAGTTCAGTTGCAGCTATGACATTTAGCGTTCCATCTATAGTAATTTGAATACGATTTTTGTAAGGGCTCATTTACAATGAGATTTTACTAAAAGCAAGATTTAGCATATGCTAATTTCAGGGAACCAAATTTTTCATAAAATTTTCTGATTGGCGGATAAATTTAATGAAGAAATTCAGATTGGCTTGAATCAGCACTAGCCAAATTGCAATGTTAATAATATTTGACTGTGAATGGACCTAAAGGCGTTTTTTTCATCAACAAAGTTAGCATCATATCTTTATTCATTTTTGCTGAGTTCGTTTGTTTCCCATATATTTTTTTCACAGAAAAATTATTAATGATAATAATAATAATGATAATAATAAAACATAACAATTAAAAAAAAGATCCATAACCGCAATCAGGTACATAAGCAGAATTTTATCTCGGAGGATCTTCGAATAGCAGGCACATTATACGAAAAATATTAGATATTGGAGGAAAGATTGAAGAATTCTAAAAAAAATTAGAGACTACTTGCCTAAGCGTCCCCTTCCTCTTCGCAGGTCCCTGATTAACTATTAATACGGCAAATGTAAATTTGTAAATATGTTGATAAGCCAGTTTAGTAGAGAATCAACAAATTGTTACATAAATTCTGGCTATTGTAGGCTACATAAAAAAGTATACTATGATAGAAAATAGAAACATTTCTAACAGGAACATAATTGGGTGATGTGGTTACCGAAAGCTTTATAATAATTTCGATATTATAAGAAGCGATAAGTATTCTAAGAATCAAGAATTGTGTTGGAATCGACAAATCAAGGTGGAATCACAAGAGCTCTTTCTGTTACCTGGTAAGATTTATCTGGAAAATGTACAGGCATGGCATGCGGCAATGAATGATGATAAGGGTTCTTTAATAATATTGAAAGCACCTCCATTCTAGACGGCTTTGCCTCTCGACTCCCTTTCAATAACGCTCGTTCAAGAGCCCGTTGACAATAAGAAGCATACTTCCCTATTTCAGTCCTAGAATAAATAACAAATTTAGCTTCTTTTTTTTTGTTATCTCAAAATAAAAAAAGGTAAAAATTTATAATGGGAGTTAGTGAGTAACAGCTTATATTCATGTGAAAATACTATCAATGTTCATTTCTAATTGAACACAAGATGAAAAGTTTTAAACAAACGAAGAAATATTTCTCAGGACAATGGGGAGAATCACACAATTTTTTAATGGAGTATTTTGGAAATGTTCATCATTTGTAATCGACTAGTTTATTTCATCGTTCCCATAAAACAAAAAATAATGATAAAAAAACTACAAGTCAAGAAATGTGATAAGAAACGTACTTTAAAAATTTGCATTCTAGATTCAAAATACATGAAAAACACTAGTCCACAATCAAACATAATTATAGGAAATTATTATTTTCTAAGCGGGACAATACAATTCAGACTACTAAATTGAGGTCCGAATATTCCAGGAACTAAACAATTCAAAAGAACATAGTAAAAACTATTAAAGTAAGAGAGAAAGAAAGGAAATACAAAAAATCAAAGAAGGCAAGTACCTTGCCTTCTTTCTATTTCTGTGTCAACAAAAATCCCCCTTCTTGCCCCAATAAGAGTTTGCACTGAAAGATATAGAAGAACTTTTATCCCTTACATAGTTGACATTTTCAACCAGTGAATCTCCGCTGCCCCCCCCCCTTCACTCACTCTTTACCTGACTTTTATCGATTTTCAGGCACTCTTTGCAAAGTTAAAGTTTTTTTATTTACGATTATTAGTCACTAATTATCGTATGTGTTTATTTTAATGTATCTTATTTTTAATTATGAAAGTTGTCGTATTTTTGGCGATTTCTCTAGCTTGACCTCTTCCTTACAATGTCTTGACTTGAATTTGTTTTTGTTCTTAACATTGCTGCTCAATCGTCGCAGAACCTTTTATAATTTTATGGTATTCTTTAATTGTTTGTTTTTGTTGTTCTTTTTTCGCTTCCTCTGATGTTCAAATGCGAAATTAACCATGTCGAGCTTGCGATTGCCGTTTTTAATCAATAAATCTTATGTTATCCTATCTTATCTTATCTTACCTCAAATCTACATTACAAAAAACCCTGAACCTGTTCCATTTCTTCAAGCTGAGCCTACGGAATGCTCAAGTTTTTTGTGCTTGACATACGTTAGAGCATTAAAATAACTTTGTAAATTTGATAAAATATAAGTCCAGCATTGCTTTCTTTCCTATTTATTGATTTACAAATGCACGTCTTTGAAGTGTTTTGTTTTCCGCTATAATATGGTTCTAAAAATTGTCCTGAAACAGCTGGATCTAAATTTAAATTTAATTATTAATTCGTTTCAATGAAGTTTAATTCGTTTGGACCTTTATACATTTAAATTGATCTTGTAATTATTGAAATTAGGTATTAAACAATTAGGACTAAGATGATTAGGATTTATATCAGTTTATTTTTTAGCAATTTAACTAACAACGTTTATTAAATTGTTTTGTCCTTGTTTGTTTTGCTGATGACAGTACACTTCGCGCTTCAGGGAAACTGCGAATCAGAGCTTTGATTAAATTTGGAAAATTTGTTTGAGAGGGTAATTTTGTGGCTTGATGCTAATTCTCTTACCCTAAATTTTTCTAACTCCAGTTTTTTTTTATTTTTTCGCTTTTTCTCAGGTTTATCCCCAGTTATCAGAAATTCACCAGCCAAATGAGATAATTCATGGATCTTAAGACCGATATGTTCGTTTTTGGGGCATTCTTGTTGATGAAAATCTATCTTTCAAACGTCACATTGATTTTATTACAATGAAGATATGCACGAGTCTCGGTATTTAAAAAAAAAACTTAAACATAATTTTCCTGAACCAATTTCGAAAATCCTTTTTCACTGCTTGATCCAATCTTACATTTCTTATTGTCCAATAGTATGGATGTCAACCTTTCCTTCACAGTTAAAACCACTTTCTAAGGTTTACAATAAAGCTAGAAACCTCATTCAGGAAACTAATCGTTCATTACTTATCCCATTACTTGATCTTGAGTTACTACATTCTTTCATGTGCATGTTTTACTTTTTCTCAGCTTCATGGTGACCTCACCCGGCCCCTAAGTATTCCGCTGTCTTTTACCTCTGATCAAAATAATTATAATCTTCGCAGTATGAAAAACCATGTTCAAGTTCCATTTACTCCATGTATAAGGTCAGATTTTAATCCTCTAATGGCGAGTCATATTGTTTGGAATAAGTTGCCTGAATCAGCTCGAGGGTGCTACTCATTTGGTTTGTTTAAAAAAATTGTAAAAAAATTCATTGGCTTCTCAGAAGTTATTTTATCTATGTATTTATTTTTTCTTCTTTTTTTATTATTTTTTGGAGTCTATTTAATTTACTTAATTAATTTAGTCTATTTATTCTATTTAGTTTTGTCTTCTATAGTTTTTATTTTATTTATATTTTCTTTTCTTCTCTTTTTTGCTCTTCTATCTGTAAGTAAGTGATCATTTTAAATTTTTATTTGTTTTTCTTCTCTGAGTAAGTAAACCACTTGTCTTCCCTTTCCATGAATCCCAATATTCATCTGGGAGATAAGTACCACGTAACATTGTTTATGGATTTATTGGATAGTAAATCTTATCTTATCTTATAAGATTAAATATTTAAGTAACAATATCATATTACTATTAAGGTTAAACAAAATAATAGTTTCCTTTCCTGAATTAGCTCCAACAGAAAATTTTCTTCACAAGACAGTGTTTTTACGTGTTTTTCAACTTTTGATTACTAATGCCGACAGTTGGCTCCTTACTCGGTCGCAACTACCGCTGCGACCATGTTTTTTTTTTTTTTTTTTTTTTTTTTTAAGAAGGAAAGTCTTCACCGGATACTCGATTCTTGCTTCTACAATTTCAACTTCAAAGACACAGTCTCCATTATACTTGTAAGTATTGCAGAAAGACACTGTGGGTTTAGAAGCTTCGAAGAATTAAAAGACTTGAGGAATATAAATGCATCAACTAACAATACTAGATGATTAATTCAATTTCATTCTCCCTGTATCTTTTGCAAAATTCTTGGTTAAGCAGTAAACTCATTTTTCTTCCTTCTGCTAGTCTTTAATTGATTCAAGATGCACCATCACAGAGATGCATCATTATCCATCAAAATTCAAAGAACAACTAAACAAACTTATTTTACATAGTTGATAGTTATGTACATGTGAACCAACCTTAGAAAGGATAGGGGAAAAGATCACGAAAGAGGCATATCATACAAAAATATAAGAATTAATGGGGTAAAATCGTAAAAAATTTGGACTTTGTGGCAATCTAGAAGTTTACATGGCATATTTTAGTTTTGTTTTGGACCAGTTTCAAAGGCGTCATTGTCATTCGGGTCTATTTGCATTATTTTGTGCTATTATTTTGCATTATTTTGTGCTATGTTTGTGCTATGTTTCTTTGTGCTAAGAATCAATTACATGAATAAAATTTTTGTTAATTTAAATATGAACGGAACATAATAAAACTTTATAAATAATAGCCAAAAGAAGTTTTTGGGTTTTCAAAAGCTTTTAACCTTAGCTATTCAAAATTTTGTTTTTGACTATCTTCATCTAAGCTGCTCAAGTAAACTAATCTTGGAGTAAAAGTAGATTTTATTCATTTATTTATATTCGAAGATTTCAGTATTAAAATATAACAACTCTGGTAAGATTGAACTTTTGTTTTCGATTATTCTTTCTAAGACCAGGAAACAGTCCAGTTCACTAAAAACACTATGTAACTTCATAGAGAAACATAAAAGCAACAAGAAAAAAAAAAGAGTCAAATTGCTCTTGTTTGCTGTCTTTATAGAAAGAAACATAACATTTTAGATATCTTTAGGAACAGTTAAAATACCTAGCGTAATACAAGAATTTAGTCTTCATGAATGCAGTTGATTGTTCACATGGCATAAGTAATTGAAAAACATTTACATATTTTTATAGGGTATATGAATTTATCGTGTAAAAAATTTGAGCAATTTTTTGACCTTATCCGAATCTTCAATTACTTCCAACTTTTACTAGTATATTCACTTCCGACTAAGTATAAGGTCCCTCCTGAGCCATTGCTGGCGCAGAGGGCGTCGAATCGACATTTCAGTTGCTGGGTCTTTCTTACAGGGACAAGTAGCAAGCTTGTCACCCAACCTTGCTATGGTGGGGAAATTAGGGGAAATTAAGTGGCAGAGGTGCCCCTGCCACATAAAACCTCGACCATGTTTGCCTTACCACAAAAGTTTCTATAGCAAGGCAACTAAACATTAAATCCATTTAAAATTTATCGACCTTATCATAATTACATAAGTAATCTTGTTCATGAGATTAAATACTAAACATTCCCCCCTCCCTAAGTGGTAGCGATAGGCATATGCGACCTTTGGGGTCGTACAGGGCCCCGAGCCACCAGAACCCCATATCAGTATAGGCATAACATAAAAAAGCACTGTCATCTCTGTGCAGCACAGAAATACCACAGAAAATGACCCTCATACCACATGGCAAAAACTTACCATGAAATCACATTCAAGACCATAAAAACAACTACACAATAATTACACAATTTAATTAACTTGTGTAATTGTAATTGTGTAATTGTAGTGTGTAATTGAGTAATTACAACTATACAATTTAATTAAATGAATATTGCACAGGGTCCCAAAAGATCTAGGGCCACCACTTTCCACTCCTTATTCACACAATATTCATTGCGTTAGTTTTCCTTCGTAAAAATCCATTGAAACAGATACAAACAGACATATTAGAAGCAACACCGCACGCTTTGAACCCTCATGGGAAATCAAAAAGGCTTAATAACTCTCATCCCAGCCCCATAAAAGACAAATATTTGAAAAAAAAAATGCAATTCCAAAGGATTTTTGTATCTGGAAAAATGCTTTGACTGAGAGCAAATATAGAATTACTGAATAGATTATCAGGTAATCTGGAAATAATGTTATCATGGTAATTATCAGGAAATACTGTTGCAAAGTGCTGGTAAACAGCGACCCCGTATCTAACAATCAACAGTGGTAAAAAAACAGACAAAAATAGCCGATTTTGCCAGCTTAGGAAAGCTTTGCTGGTGGTATGGCAGAGCTCGCAAAAATACATGCTTTGCGCTGTCTTTAGTAAATTAATACAAGTACAACCCTTCTACTTGTCTTGGGCATTATTTATTCTTGCTTTTGTCCGTTAGTTTTATAAACCATTCTTTTATACTATAGGCATTTGAACGATTTGATTTTTTAAAGTTCATTACCGTAGTGATTCGAAATTAAAAAAAAGTCCTTTTTCACAGTTCGAAGTCGAATTAGATAATTATCTTCTTATCAATTTGGAAGTAATTTTTCCATAATTTGATACTTGACAGAACCAAGGGTCCTATATAGGACTCTTAATTCTTATATTCCTTAGCGTTTTTTAATTACACAGTATTAACTACATAATATTTGTTGTTATTTTTAAATTCTTTGGTTGCCTCGAATACTTTTATCGACAACTTAACAAGTAACAAACTGCCTAATTTTTGTGTTCAAATTTTTGTATTTATTTATAAATAATGCTACAATATGCTGATACTATACATAAAACTGTAATATCTGTGCCTCACAGAAAAAGAATAGAATTGCATTATTTTGTGTACTGAGAACTAATAGCTACATTAAAATCCTTGGAAGTTTGAAAATCCTTATAAAAATATCGACAAATATTCAAAATACCCCTATAACTGAACAGATTTTCCAATGACTTGAACTCGTATATTTAACTTACTTTGGTTCTGCATTCCTCCTCAGATGCACTCTCAAGAACCAGAGAAGTTTATGGCTTTTGGGGACAAAAAGAGAAACAGCCAGAGCCAGCAGCTGCCATCCCTGTAAAACCACATGAGCAGGCGGGGTAGATTTCTCTGGAGGAGCACCAATCAAATTAGTCTGAGTTGGCGTAAAAACACCAGGATTAGACGATGTAGTGTTCGTTGAGCTGGTTGGAGAGCCTTTTTGGGCTTCACAGGCAAAAAGGGACTGCGTTGCACATAAGAGGAATTGCTATAAAATAAAATTAATTGATCTCATTCAAAATTTAAATTCTTGTTCATCACCCTCTTACGGATTGATTTATATTAGCCCCCCCCCGTTTCCTCAATGTCACAACTGGCTACACAGCTTATTTCATTTGATCAAGGGCATATATGAGGTTGGGAACATATGGTGTGATATTTCTTAACATTGAAAGCCTTTAACAGGTCAGTCTTTCTTTAAAGAAAATGACTTTATTTTCATTATATGGCGAAGAGCAGTAATGGTGAGGGTAAATTGATGCACCATTCTCAGCAAGATTGACACAATTTTAATTCTACTGGTGAAGAGAAAGAGAGAGAGAAAGAAAAAGAGAAAGAGTGAGAGAGGGGGGAAGAGAGAGAAAGAGAGTGAGGGGGAGGGAGTGAGAAAAAGAGAATTATTATCTAGCTGAAATATGCTAAAACGTTTCTTGTTCTACGCTGTATTTCTCTTTAAGCTGAAAATGCTGGGGCGCTTATCATGCTAGTGGACAGAATTTGTGTCAGCTTTATCTGACTTTTGAAGGGTTAGAACTAGTATTTTTACTTTTGCGACTTTTAATGTAAATTTAACTAAATACAACAAAAATGTAACTAATATAGTAAATCAGTCAAGACTACAGGTAAAAAATTTACCCACATTTCTACAGTACTTGTTTTTATTATTCCTTATCTATATTTTTGGGCTAGTCCAAATAGGAGTTCTAACGGAACCCATAACATTCCTCGGTGGCCTCACAACATTCTAGAACTTAGAACATTGACGAAACAAATTATCAAATCCCGTAATGTTCTTTGTAACACAGCAAGTCTTACATCTTTTTACTGTTCTGTCTTGTGCGTGCTTCTATTCACTGTCTATATGAACCATAGGATTTGCACGTCAAGTCACAAACGAAGTATCTATCCACAATCACTCAAGAATCCAACCATTCTTCTTCGAAGATACCAAAAGGATGAGCAAGCAAGTCAAGGAGATATTTATGTTAATTACTGATTAAGTTTTCTTTTTTGAGGGACGATAGACATTGAGAAAAAGCTGCCTTATTCAACATTTCAAAATGACTTTTTATTAGAACGCTCATCATCTTTGAAGTGTAAAGGAATGACAGCCATACTACGTTCTTTATGCCTCTGAAACGAGCATAATTTTGACAACAAATACATCCCGGAAATACTATAGACAAAAAGAGATCAAACAAACTTAATTTCTTTTCGGGGAATATCCAAGCATAGTTCCTAGGAGTTTTCCTTTGTTCTTTGTGTTCCAGCTGAGTTGAATCCTAACAGATTTCTAAAGGAAAACCAGGATAGAAATCTGTTTGGCCTGCATTCACAAAAAAAAAACTTCAAAAACAGACTAAGAAGATAGAGTCCTTCCCTGAACTCTAAACTAATTTATGTTGAAAAACATAAAAGGCTTTTCATGGACAACTTGATCCAGAAAAATTTGATCCAGAAAAAAAAAATGAACAATACAATTATAGCCAATATAAAGCCTTAGCATCAGCCGCTTAAATATGCTGAAATAAAAATTAAGTTCACAAGAGTAAACCAAAGAAATTTCATGCTTGGGGCTTTAAACTGTACCATTTAGCATGCCAACTATTTATTTATAACCGGCGGTGCATTTCTTGTTTCAATTATATAGGAATTGCATTTGTTTTATAAAATTGATCAATATAGCTACTGTTTATAGATATTTGTCTCTTCTGACATATTTTCCCTCTTTAGTTTTAAAACCTTTCACCAAAAGTCCCATAAACTCACTGCGTCCTCCTCTTCCAAAGAAAAAATACATAGAAACTAAAATTCAAAAAAAACTTCAAATAAAATATTCAAAAACTAACTTTAAAAAAAAATAGAAACTAATATTCCGGAAAGTGAAATACTCAAGCTCAGTTGCAAATAAGCCCTACATAACAATTATCTATTGCAAGATCTAACCACATATTCAAGTCCATACAACGATGTAACGATGGAACTTGATGCAACGATGCTCATATTGCTTATGATTGTTCAGTACTTGGGAGTTTAAAAAGTAAAATTTCTTACGTACCTTAAGCGCAGTATATAATTGATTTCTCGTCTTTGTAATTTGTTCGAAGTGGGTTTTTTTTGTGTTTTTTCTTTTTTACTGATACTCCGTCTTTTGTATCTTTTTTTGACGGGTAATAAATAAATAGTAAAAAATAATAATAATATTATGAGATTTTGGGACTTGATTTTGGTCAAGTTCCGTAAACCCTGCCCAATCTGAACTCTAAATTGTTTCATTATTCCGTGACCAGAGCCAATAATTGAGGAAAATCACTTCAACCTGACGCTGCACTTCAGTATCAGGCACCATCCCCAAGGGACTGCATCCGCAAAAATGTTTTGCTGACTCCTTCAAAGGGACTGTCAACATAAATTTGGGACTAGATATCATAGCTAACGACAAACCAGATTCCGGTAGAATATGGCGCCAAGAATCTTGCATTAGACACTGCAAGGTTTATACTGCCTTTTCATCATAAGCATAAAAAAATAATTAGATGCAGCTAATTTTTTGTCGATTGAGGACGATTGTTGAGGGTAAATTTGGAATATCTGGAAGTTCTGGGATTTCAGCTTCACTTTACGTGAAATAAGTCTTATCAAATGTTTTTCCGTTTTTATGAGACATAACTTACAAAAACATAAAAAGAATAAGTATTGATCAAATACTTTTACCCCAATAAAAGCTATAAAAAAGCATTAGCAAAGAAATTGAAGCCAAAGCAAACTTACACGAGAATGTTTGATTTTATGCAGCGTGTTTTTAGACTGTACCTGAACCCCCGAGCGTGGGTTCGACGCACCACCGGGTAGAATCAATACACGCGACGTCTGCTTTATAAGAATGGATAATAATTCTGTCTGAAGATCTGGAATCTGAAGACCAACTTGAAGAGCGTTCTGGGCTAGAACTACATGATAGTCTATACCAGCTGAGTCCAAAAGTACAGATGTATAAAGCTGAATAGCCTATAAAATAGGAGAAAAAACGTAAGTCTAATATTGCAAAGACTTTTTAAAGCTGAGGACCAGCAACACTAACTAGTAATCTTTTAATGTAATATTATATTACAAACAGGAAAAAGCCTACGGCTTTTTCTTCTTTGAAATAGTAAGAGACGAACCTCAAACGATTAAGTAGCTAACTAAGTCCAATGTATGCAATAAGATTTTATTCCAATGATCGTCTTTTAATGTAATACTCAGTTTAGCTACCTCCTAGGCAAATATAACAAATTTAATATAAATGAATATAGGCAAGAGGTCGTTCTCTATTATACCATGTTTCTACATAAGTGTGACAACGTCATTACAATACTGAGATATATAAATAGATTGACTTCACTAACATATTTTTTTCGCCTATATTAAGGATCTTAAAAAAATTTTCTTAAACTTCTGACCCATCTAGATCGTTTTTTAGGCCAGAATATCCTAGGATGCCAATTTTCCCGAAAAAATGGAGCCGTTCTCGAGGAAAAATACATACATACATACATACAAACACAATTATTGCTTGTTTATAAAGATAGTTTATAGTATATATATATATATATATATATATATATATATATATATATATATATATATATATATATATATATATATATATATATATATATATATATATATATATATATATATATATATATATATATATATATATATATATATATATATATAGAAACTTAAGAAAGAAATGAACAAGCAATGTGACTTCTTGATAAAACACTATTGATTTTTACTGTGTGGCTACTTTCATGTAGTAAATCTAATATATCCAATGGTTCGTTCTTTATTAGGTTTATGATACCTATGAAAATTACGTAGTCCCCATTTATTTTCCAGTTAACATGGGCTAGATGTCGTTCTTTACTATTAATTATATTTCTTAACATTGGATGTGATCTCTTACTAGGTTGGTAGCTACCGCTGCAACCCGGATATTGTAAAAAAACAAGAAAAACCCTACGGCTTTTTCTTCTTTGGAATAGTAAGAGACGAACCTCAAAGAATCAGGCAGCTAAATAAGTCGAATATATGCAATGTTGTTCTCTTGTAATAATCGTCTTTTAGTATAAAATATTCAAATAGTTCGTTACCACGAACCGTTTTATTACTATAGGCAACAGATCGTTCTTTAACATAATGTCTTTTAACATTTAAATTTAAAAAGAAACTCGTTTAGTTACCCCCTTGCTAAAATAATGAAGATTATTTGAAAGAATCACAGCGTTCAGTTCCTTTGGACTTGAGTTCATTCTTTACTATAAAATCTTTATATAAAATATTTTAGTTACTATTGGCTAGAGTTTGTTCTTTATTATAAAATATTCACATAGTTATGTGAGGCAGCGTGGCCGAGTGATTTAAGGCGCTGGTTTTAGCCACAAGTCACTTCGGAGGCATGGGTTCGAACCCCACCGCTGACAGTATTTTAGACCAAAGCAAACAAATTACTTGTTTGAGTCATAAATTATAATCTTATTTTATTTACTATGGACTGAAGTTCGTTCTTTACTGTAAATTTCAAAACGTGTTTTTTCATTTTTTGGTTACTATGGGCTCTGGTTCGCTTTTCACTAGGTTGTGCCATCTACAGCAATTATGATTTTTCAAAACATATTTTAAACTTTTAGTTACTATATGCTTCGGTTTGTCTTTCACTTGATTGCAGCTATAGCTACAACCATCATTTAGAGCTCGTTCTTTACTATATAAAAATATTAAACTTTTCAGTTAGTAAAGCCTGAAGTTCATTCTTTATTATAAAATAAATTACAAACAGGAAAAAGCCTACGGCTTTTTCTTCTTTGGAATAGTAAGAGACTATTCTCAAATAATCAGGCAGCTAACTAGGTTTATAGTTTGTTCTTTAACATAAACTTCATTAAGCGGATATTTTAATATATCCTATATGGTCTAGAGGTTGGGATAGCTCTCACCCAGTAGGCTTGAGTTCAATTTCCGTATGGGGAATTTTTACTTATGATGATTTCTTAAGGAACATAATTAAAATTTCTTAATGTAATAAAAATAATTTGTTTTAATTACAAAAAGTTTTTAACCCAATTAATTTCCTTTAAAATGAGCCATTGAACAACTCTCTACGATGTTCCAGTGCCATGCTATCTGTTGAATTACTAACCTATACTATAATTAAGTACTATACAGGGTTTTCGGACAAGGCGGTTCTAATGGTGACTTTTTGTTTTGATCTGTCTCCCTTTTTAGGAGTTATGAGTTTTTATATTTCTTAACATTGGACGTGATCGTCTCTTACTAGGTTGCTAGCTACCGCTGCAACCCGGATTTGCCAAAATAAACCAAATTCCACATTTTTGCAGATAGGAAACTTACATGGCCACCATTTATAATGAACTATATATTTCCTTTATATAATATAACTTTACCACGAACTGTTTTATTGCTTAAAAATCAAATATCTTTGAAAAGACAGCAGTATGAAAAGAGATCAAAAATGCAGTTTTTAGTGGAAAAATTTATTCTGTTTTTAAAATATTTGTTCTAGTTACAAAAGGTTCTTAACCCAATTAATTTCCTTTAAATTGAGCTGTTGAACGACTCTTTACGATGTTCCAGTGCCAAGCTATCGGTAGAAAAGAAAAGAGAGAAAAAAGATACTGTTTTGGCAGAATGCTGTAGCAGCTGCCACTTTTCTTGATTTTCAAGCCAATATATCTCCCTGGCTGTTCAAACCGAATGACAGAAAGTTTCCTATACAGGGGTTTCAGACATGGCGGTTCTAATGGTGTACTTTTTGTTTTGATCTGACTTTTTTTTAGGAGTTATGGGTTTTTATATTTCTTAACATTGGACGTGATTATCTCTTACTAGGTTGCTATCTACCGCTGCAACCCGGATTAACTTTAATAAAACTGTGCAAGCCTATAATATAGTTAAGTTACCTATGTAAGTTAGTATAGGCAAGAAATCGTTGTTTATTGTAAAAATCAAATATCTTTGAAAAGACTGCAGTATGAAAAGACATCAAAATATGCAGTTTTTAGTGGAAAAATTTATTCTCTCTTAAAAATAATTTATTTTAGTTACAACAGATTTTTAACCCAATTAATTTCCTTTAAAATGAGCCATTGAACAACTCCCTACGATGTTCCAGTGCCAAGCTATCTGTGGAAAAGAAAAAAAGAAAAAAAAAAGAAAGAAAGAAAAAAGAAAAAAATATGCCGTTTAGGCAGAATGTTGTAGTAGCTGCCAATTTTCTTGATTTTCAAGCCAATATATTTCCCTTGCTGTTCAAACCAAAGGACAGAAAGTTTCCTATGCAGGGGTTTGGGACAAGGCGGTTCTAATGGTGTACTTTTTGTTTTGATCTGACTCCTTTTTTAGGAGCTCTGGGTTTTTATATTTCTTAACATTGGACTTGATCGTCTCTTACTAGGTTGCTAGCTACCGCTGCAACCCGGATGTTCCAGTGTAATTTAATGTAGAAATGTCGTAAATCAGCCCTCACAAAGTGCTTAGGTGTGATCTACGACTTGGATTGATAGGCTAGTTGAGGTTAGTGGCTTTTTCAAGAAATAATTTCAAAGATCAACGTCAGTGTCTAAAAATGATGTATGATACTACTCATAATTTAGGCATTCATAGGGATTCACATTTACCTCAACTATTGTTGTGGATAACATTCAAAATTACCTGATGTTAATAAGCACATGAAATATTGCTTAACTTCTAGAAGCCCCAGAAGACATACAGATGGGCAAAAACATCTGGGTTTATTATGTACAACAGTTAACTGCCAAAACTCTTTAACAGTAAATACTTATATCCAGTTGAAAGAATAAACTGTATTAAAGCTCACCTGTCTCCTCTTTTTAAGAATCTTTTTGATAATCAGTAAGATGTTTGTCTGTCATGAATTTCTTATCAGGTAATACTTAGTTTCTTTATATATGGTGACCTAAGTCACTATACCGATCTAAAATGGGAATATACAGGCCCCATCTCTTAAAAGCTTGGGCCTTCAGCCTTATACCTTCAACCGATTAATTTATTCAGCCTATTTCCAAACCTAGTAACAGTAAAGAAAAACAATATTTAAAAAGAGGCAAATTAGTCAAATACGTCATCAATAGTAACTAAATACAATATGTATTATTCAAAAATAACTTGCAAATCAAGGATTATAAGAAATAAATATCTTAATATTAAAAAAAAGAAAAAAATTAACAAGCCATCTACTGCGAGCTTTTATTACTACTTCTCCAGGTCATAGAAGGAAATTTGGCTGATAGCAACTACTTTGGTATGAGATGTGTAACGTTTAAAAATTGAAATAATGAATTTTATCAAAACTTCGACAAATAGAATGGTTTTTCCTTAATACCTTTTTAGTTTGTGCTTGGGCACGTTCAGACCAATCTTATATGTTTTATATATGTATATATATATATATATATATATATATATATATATATATATATATATATATATATATATATATATATATATATATATATATATATATATATATATATATATATATATATATATATATATATATATATATATATATAAATATATATATATATTTATATATGTATATATTGCAAGAACGATCTTTCTTTGTCTTATTAGAATACGCATAACTTGATTTGTTTATATACAGAAAGGGCATTATAACTAAAACGCTTAACTATTGTGAAAAAAACAAAAAACAAAAACAAAACAAACATGCCACGAATTTAACAAAAACGAAAAAAAGGGATACAAAAACATCAATGAAATTATTATTTGAGCAGTTAGGATCACTCTTTATGATTAATGGCGTGAATTCTCAGAAATTAAAGAGGGAACGTATTTTTCAATATCTAGGGGGCGGGAAGGGGGTAAATTTGTCATTTTTTCACTTTTCCCAATGAAAATACCAAGAAAAGGATTCATCAATGAAAATGCGGAAAAAATTATATTTCAAAATCTCGAGGGGGAGGAAGAATCTAAGGGGTACACAGAACCCCCCTCCCCCTTCGAGTTGACGCCACCGATTACGATTCCACTAAATTTTTCCATCATGTTTAGTAGCTTGTCTAGCAACAGCAAAATCTGAATGAGCGACTACAAAATTTGGAACAAATTGAGAATTATTGGACCACAGAGCCAGATGAAGCAAGTTGTTCATAAAATTAAAAACTAAAAAAATTAAAAACTAAAAAAACTAAAAACTAAAATTAAAAACTAAAAAAACATAAAATTAAAAACATTTTACATTATATTTTGTCAGTTTTATTGGGCAGTTTCAAGAAGAGTATGACGTACAATATGAGAGGGAAAAGAACGTATATCACAGTTTGCAAGATGCAATGGAGGCATAAGAGGCTTAAATTCAACCTCTTATTTGCTACAGAAGTTTGTGGGTGTAGTGTACTGATAATTCTTTGGGCAAACTCAGAAAAACAAGGTGAAGTTGCCAGTGGCTCGAGATGTCAAACGCACAATATCATGTAACATACAGTACCATAATGTGAATCTGAGCAGTGAAAGTCGCCTCATAAAAAAGTTGCAAGTTTTCTTGAATAAAACATATATCAGTTCAGTTCAGTTTTATTTACACCCCCCCCCCCCAAAAAAAAAAAAAATTAAAATGCTAGTACCCTCCCCAAAAAAAGTACAAAAAAAAAAACGTTTGCGACCGGACGGGTACACCTAACTAACTTTTTACTATTAATAACTAAACACAATGAGAGAGAGAGAAAACGAAAAACACAGTAAAAGATTACCAGTCTCTCATCAACTCATAATAATAATGATTAAAAAAAAATAACTAGGAGCGTCGACCAAACAAATACTTTTTAAACTTACGCTTAAACAAACCCAGGTCCTCAGCCGCCCAAATGCTCTCAGGAATAGAGTTCCAGACACTAGTTCCTGAAAATCTAATAGGGAAGCCGGCCCTGGTTCCACTTTGTTGTGGGACGATGAAATCACTGGCATGACGCGTTTCATAATGATGAGAAGACCTATTGTCACTAAAATAATAATAAAAGATCGCGGGACACCTACACCAAGCCCTTGCAACTTATTGAAACAAGCAGCAGTGTTATGCGAACATTCGACATACCCGCCAAAAAGAGGGGTAGTTTCATTTTGAAGACCCTGAACACGTTTAAAATTTGAATAAACAGCTGAGAAAAATAAAAAACTTTAAAAACACATTATTGATTACAAAAAAAAGAAATCGTGAACAAATTAAATGAGGCCGAATAATACATCAGATATTCATATAACCGGCGAGTTATGCACACGTTAAAAACCAGACAACTAGCTTAACTGTTCAAACGTAAAACTAAAGACAGTAGAGAGAATTAAAAGGATATAATCAATTACAAAATTGGGATTGTATTAATAAATGAATAAAAACAACAAAACAGAGTCAAAAGTAAGTATAAAATGGTACTTTAAGTTTCTTTGGGTGTGGTATTTTAAATTTCAAGTGAGTGTGCCACTTGTGAAACACAATGTTATATTTCTTAGATAGAAGCCTATTCGCGTATACTTAATTACCATTAAAAAAAAAAATCTTGGCCAATTTTTCAAACAATTGTATTTGCTTTCGTTAAAATATTTGTCTTAGGCACGAAAAATTCAAAATTCAAGGAAGAAAAGATCGCGGGTTGCACAAGCGGCTCATTAGTCTAGAAAATAGACTTTCAGATCTGGAGAAAAAATAATTTCTAAAAGAGAAAATCGCTGTTAATTTCCGTTAGAAATGGGGAGGGGACGAGTTGTCAACACGAGGAGGGGGGATATTTAGCAAGAGTAAAATAATGGTAGATTATATGGGAAATATTAGTGATTATTCAGATATCGGAAGAATATAGCATTTTAAGGGATAAGAGTGAGCAACCCTGATGTCTCCAAATACATAAGTGCATAGAATCTGGCCCAATGGTATAGAAAATAGAATCTGGCTCAACAGTGTCGAAGATAGCACTTAAACTCTGGAAGAAAATAACTCCTAAAAGAAAGAATTTCTAGTTCTTCTCAGGGAAAAATGGTCAACTATTGGTCAATTATTGGCAATGACCTTAAACTGTTATTAGAAACTTGGGACCGAATTATTAAATAGGCTGACAACCTCATTTAACCCACATTTATAATTTCTCAAAATTCATACCTTGAATAATTTAATCGCTTCATAGTTTAAAGAATCCGAAGGGAGCGTAGATAAAGGGTTGCTGATTGGATCTTTTGAAAAAAGAAGGAGAGGGTGTTTCCAAACCATTGAAGTTGGGTCGCCATCTACTTCCATAAGTCGTTGAATTAATTGCTCAAATTGTGTTCCTTCATGTGAGTTTGCTCCTGATACAACTGTCAGATTATACAGCCATGTATCCTAAAAATAGAAAATTGTCACTTGTTTCATTGTAGGGATGTTATACTAGTTTTGAGGTTATCCACGCCATTTTTAGAATCAAAACATCCCAAAAACAAAAGAAAAGGTTGTTTTCCTTATGATAGAGAGTAAAAATGTATAATTGTTTTACTTGCATAGCTCGCCGTTCGCGGAGGAAATAAAATTGGCTTCTGAATTGCTCTGCTAACAAGATACTTAAAAAAATGAATGAAAAAAACAAACTAAAAAAGCAGCATATCCAATAAATTTTACAAAAATAAAAAATTCTTTTCATACATTACACTCGTCAATTTATTTATAACTGACAGAAAGCTTAAAAAAAAGGAAAAAAAAAGAGTTTAACAGAACATGATTACAAGATACAATAGCTTTGTTTTATATGATTCACAAATTACATTAAAAAAATAGTCTAACAGAAAAAGAAAGAACAACATGAAAAAGTGAAAAAAAATCCTTAATTTGAGGGACAGACATCAACTAAAGTCTGGAAGATTCTTCTCAAATCAGATTCCACATACATATTATTGACTATTTGAATACGCATTACTATACTCGCTTTAATAAAGAAATGCTTTCTAAAAGTTGAATTAAAAACGATAAATTTACACCGCTTGCCAGGGCAACGGACGAAAACATGACCTATACGAGAATACACCTTTATCGTTTCAGTAATTAAATTCTACGTCAATAACTTTGGCAGGTCGTAAGAAATCTGCACCCTAAGAAGTTCTTAAAAGGCGAGAGGAGAAGAACTATTTCCTTGAAATGAAATACTAATAAAAATACTAATACTAAAAACACTAATAACAATCTTAGGCCATCTAAAAATTTTACAATAGATCTAACCGGACGTTAAATCGAAAAGTAGAAAGCTTCTGAAAGCAGATAAAATAGTAATTAATAATGGATTTTGATTTTTTGTTTGTTTGTGTGTTCTAAAATTGGAATTTTTCTTTTTTCTGAATCACGTGAATCCCTAATATCTTTCTTACTTAAATCAATCTAGTTAACGTCTATGAAAGAGATTACAAAACATAAAACTAACAGAAACTAGATTTGTATTGTTTAGGCAACGCGAAGTGTTGCATCGACCTTCAATCGGCTTCACCGACAAATGTGAGCAAAAAAAAAAAGAAAAAGGAAAATGAATAAAAATAAAAATACAAAAAACCAAACAAATTACAGAAAAAAACAAAAAAAAAAAAAAAAAAAAAAAAAAAAAACAATAGAAAAATAGTATAGTTCGATACCGCTTATATGGGTATACAAAATATCTAAACGTGAGAAAAATACACATATATTGTTCGAACTCACTTCATCCTTTGTGCAGCAGACATTTCGTGCAGACATTTTAAAATATAAAACGTTCGTACATGTACAAGAAAAAACTCCTGGGCACGCCCCTCCCCTATAACAGAGCTAAAAGGAACCCAAAAACTTTTCACAATTGGCTTATGACTTACATACATAAGAACTCGCGCTAAAAGGACCCCAAAGCAGAAGGAAAACTAGAAAATGAGGGGTTTTACAAAACAGGCTCAAGAAATGCCCAGAAAAGGGCAAAGTTCCATGCCACTTCGTATCGAAGAGGTTTTCGTAGAAATTTGGGAGGAGGCTTATTTGAAGTCGAAAGCTCTACTGTCCCTTTTTAAGGGCATAAAGGAATTTGGTCAACCAGCCTCCCTCTCGGGTCCTTTTCTGCTCCTCATCCACCCCGTATGTCTCGCGATAATGGATCAAAATTTTGGAATAGTGATTTTTTTTTTTTCAAAAACGTCGAAAGGTCTAATAAGTATACTTCAAGGGTTGATATTGTCCTCACAGCCCCAGGGCATTGCCTCGAAACTGTTTAAAATACCCATTTCTCACAGATCGACTATAGTAGAAAAGTTGGACTTGCTTGGTCTTGATTCAGCTAGGAGCTCTTACGGGTTGTTCGCTAGACCAAGATCCCCGGAATTTCTTTTATTTTGTTTCTTCTTCATCAATTAAACGCTGTAGGTATTGACCCATCTTTTCAATTTCCCTGTTGTATTTTTTTTTTTTGAATAAAAAAAAGCACATTAAAAAAAAAAAAAAAATGGTATAGTATAAGTATTTTTATATTTCATACAATTATTTATAGGAAAAGAAAAGGAAGGCCGAAGAAAGGGCGACCGAGGAAGCCGAAGAAACAAAAGCTTGCAGGGGCTGAAGACCAGAATTGCCAAAGATAGCAAGCAAAGCGGACGGAAGGAGATGATGTAGTTACACGGGGCCGCTTTATTTCCAAAAATTATTTAATGCCTCGCTATATTTGCGAAAGGCGTAGGTCCGACCCCATTATCAACAGACTTTGGCCAAAGTCACAAGACTGTCATTACGAGGGACGATCAACCCCCCCCCCCCCCCGCGCAATATTTAACTCGGTTTTATTGCTATTTTGTCAGAATACTTTGCGTAACACAGTACTTATGCTAGTGGACTATATATGTTCTCCTTTATTAATATAACTAAAAAATCTTTTTCCACAAAAACAGTTTTCAAAAAAAGTAAAGAACTCTATTAAACTAAAAATTAACAAAAATAGAACCAAATAATTTACAAAGCATACAGCTACCACAAATCAGTATCAATAAATAGATGAAACATAAAACAAACAGACATTAAAATGAATTACAGAGTCAAACTCAAAACGAGCAGAAATTAATATGAGTAGGGTTCTAAACCCCACTGCTTTCTAAAATCCAGAATATAATTTGTACTTTACTGGAACAAATTCAAATGAACTTACTGAAAAAAATGTGCATTGTCAGTTTATTATACATATGCTGAAATTTATTCCTTAAAATCTTAATTAATTTTCGATTTCTTAAAGTTATAAAAATGAAAACATTTAAAAGATTTTTTCAGTAAAGCACAAGTTATATTCTGGCTTTTAGAAAGCATAGGGGTTTAGAACCCTACTTATATTAATTTCTGTTCGTTTTGAGTTTGACTCTGTTATTCCTTTCAATTTCTGTTTGTTTTGGGTTTCATTTATTTATTGATACTGATTTGAGGTAGTTACATGCATGTTGGTTTATTTGATTCTATTTTTGTTTATTTTTGGTTTAATAGAGTTCTTTCCTTTTTTTGAAAAACCTATTTTGTGGAAAAAGTTTTTTTTAATTAATTTCTCTTCGTTTTATATTGACATAGTCTTTTTTCAGGGAAAAGGACTGAACCTCTTTTTTTGGTCGCTTTTGACTATTAATAAGGGCACTAGCCCTCTCAATCCCCAATTGAATGAGACCTTTTTGAAGTTTCTATGACAACGCTTTCTATAAAAAAAACTTTTATGCCCCAGGGTATAACTTACAACCTTTTCACTGGGGGCTGTGAGGGGTTGTCATCCTCAAAGACATAATTTCTGGACCTTTGAACTACATTGAACAAAATGGCTATCTAAAAACTTTGATTAAATGTGTTCCGGGAAATGATGGACATGAGAGGGGGGTTAGTTGCCTTCCAGTCACTTTCGACTATTAAAAAGGGTACTAGCCCTTCCAATTTCCAATCGAATGAGCCCTTTTTGAAGTTTCTACGACATCACTTTCTATAAAAACCTTATATGCCCCAAGGGCATAACTTACAACCCTCGCCCTGAGGGTTGTGGGGGGATTGTCAACCTCAAAGACCTAATTTCCAGAACTTTAAACTACGCTGAACAAAATGACTATCTCAAAATTTTGATTGGATGTGTTTGGGAAATGATGGACGTGAGAGGGGGTTAGTTGCCCTTCAATCACTTTCGACTATTAAATAGGCACTTTCCCTTTCAATTTCAAATACAATGAGCCCCTTTTGAAGTTTCTACAACAGCGCTTTCTATAAAAACCTTATATGCCCCGCGGGGATAGCTGACAACGCTTACCACGAGGGCTGTGGGGGGGGGGAGCCTCATCCTTAACGACCTAATTCCCAGAACTTTCAACTACATTGAAAAAAATGGCTATCTAAAAATTTTGATTGGATGTGTTTGGGGAAATGGTAGGCGTGAGAGAGGGGTTAGTTACCCTCCAGTCACTTTCTACTATTAAAAAGGTCAGTAGTCCTTTCAATTTCCAATCGAATGAGCCCTTTTTGAAGTCTCTACGACAACCCTTTCTATAAAAACCTTATACCCTCCAGGGCATGACTTACATGTCCTGAGGGCTGTGGGGAGGGGGTTGTCATCCTCAAAGACCTAATTTCCAGAACTTTTAACTATTTTGAACAATATGGTTATCTCAAAATTTTGATCGGATGTGTTTAGGGAAATGGTGGGCGTGAGAGGGAGTTAGTCGCCCTCCAATCACTTTCGACTTTTAAAAAGGGCACTAGCCCTTTCAATTTCCAATCGAATGAGCACTTTTTGAAGTTTTTGCCACAACACTTCTATAAAAACCTTATATGCCCGGGCATAACTTACAACCCTTGCCCGGAGGGTTGTAGGAGGGGGGTTGTCAGCCTCAAAGACCTAATTTCCAGAACTTTAAACTACGTTGAACAAAATGGCTATTTCAAAATGTTGATTGGATGTATTTGGGGATATGGATGGCGTGACAGGGGGGTTAGTTGCCCTCCAATGACTTTTGACTATTAAAAAGGGCACTAGCCTTTTCAATTTCCAATTGAATGAGCCCTTTTTGAAGTTTCTAGACAAAACACTTTCTATAAAAAACCATATATGCCCCCAGGGCATAACTTACAACCCTTGCCCTGAGGGCTGTGGGGGAGGTGTCATTTTCAAAGACATAATTTCCAGAATTTTCAACTATGTTGAAAAAAATGGCTAAATGGCAACTACATTGAAAAAAATGGGGGTTAGTTGCCCTCCAATCACTTTCGACTATTAAAAAGGGCAGTAGACCTTTCAATTTCCAATTGAATGAGCCCTTTTTGAAGTTTCCACGACAACACTATCTATAAAACCTTATATGCCCCCAGGGCATAACTTATAACCCTTGCCCCGAGGGCTGTGAAGGGGTTATCATTCTCAAAGACCTAATTTCCAGAACCTTAAACTACGTTGAACAACCTGGATATCTCAAAATTTTGATTGCATGTATTTGGGGAAATGGTGGGCGTGAGAGGGGGTTAGTTGCCCTCCAATCATTTTCAAGTATTAAAAAGGGCACTAGTCCCTTTAATTGCCAATCGAATGAGCCCCTTTTGAAATTTTTACGACAAAGCTTTCTATAAAAAACCTTATATACCCCCAGGGGATAACTTAAAATCCTTGCCCTGAGGGCTGTGGGGGGGGGTGTCATCCTTAATGACCTAATTTCTAGATGTTTAAAAATACGTTGAACAAAATTTCTATCTCAAAATTTTGATTGGATGTGTTTGGAGAAATGGTGGGCGTGAGAGGGGAGTTAGTTGCCCTCCAATCACTTTTGACTATAAAAAAGAGCAGTAGCCCTTTGAATTTCTATTCGAATGAGCCCTTTTTTAAGTTTTTACCACAACGCTTTCTATAAAACCTTATACGCCCCCAGGGCATAACTTCAACCCTTGCCCTGAGGGCTCTGGGGGGATTGTCCTCCTCAAAGACATAACTTAAAGATCTTTCAACTACGTTGAAGAAAATGGCTATCTCAAAATTTTGATTCGATGTGTTTGGGGAAATGGTGGGCGTGGAAGGAGTCTTAGTTGCCTTCCAATCACTTTCGACTATTAAAAAGAGCACAAGCCCTTCCAATTTCCAATCAAATGAGTCATTTTCGAAATTTCTACGACAACTCTTCCGATACGAAGTGCCCTGGTCTAAAAGAAAAAAATTAAATAAATTGTGCCAACATCGTTCTTTACTTAGGCAGCGCTATTGCGCTGCCTATGATATAGCTCTGCTTCATTGCTATTTTTGTCTTAAACCCTTTCCGTGTCTTAGAACCCAATCAAGTTGACTACATATGACCTGTGGGCCATGCATATGTTATAGTGTCATATTTCAAAAGTTAACCAATTTAGAAATCACTAAAATTAAAGTATTAATTGTTTAAATTACCTTTTCTTGTTTGGATGGTAGCAGAAGGTACGTAGGATCTTGCTGCAAAGGGAAAATGCCAATGGTAAACTCAGACTTCTCCCCTCCATTTTCAGTCCCGTCACTATCGGAATCAGACAGACTTTCAACTTCTGCCACTTTAGCTTCTCTCATATTTATCTGACCTTGTGGAGTCTGAAAACAAAAGAATTCATAACATAGGAATTATTTCTGGCATTAAGGAATTACCTATCCTGATTTAGGGATTAACTATCCATCTTCCCAGGATGGTAATTAGGATAAGTCATCTCACTTATTGATAATTAGCCTGGAATGATTCAGCAACCTGATAAGCTGACGCATTGGCAAACACTCTTCCTCGACCCCATCCTTTTCGAAGTCCCAAAATTTTCTAACTGGTCAATGACTACTTAGTAGTAATATTATCAAGGCTAACTCTCTTCGTCGATCCAAAGGACAGACCAAAACCACCTCAGTTGCTCTTACATGATATATGTGCTGAGGATTTGCTCCCTTCATCTATGAGAATCTGCGTTGGCACCTCATCGACATGCTTCATTCCTCAATGTAAAATGCTCCTATAATATATTCATCCTTGATGCCTCATATATCTTCAGTGCCCATCTTCAGATAGATTAGTGTTCGGTGCTCACAAATGCCTTCTGATGTTTTACTCTCAAATACATTCTAAAGCTGAGTGAAAATACCTTGTCCTTTTCCTAATATACTTTCTA
Organism: Artemia sp. Qi Xiang Cuo; assembly: GCF_049724085.1. Lineage (NCBI taxonomy): Eukaryota > Metazoa > Arthropoda > Branchiopoda > Anostraca > Artemiidae > Artemia > Artemia sp. Qi Xiang Cuo. The sequence continues at coordinate 61,368,094 of NC_142800.1, forward strand.
AATCTTCTCTGCAGCCTCCGTACTCAGTTAGGACATTTCGCCAGTAAAACGACTAATCTATTTTTTCGAAATTTCATTACCTATCTTCAGAGCAAGTTGAGTAGCATATATTACCTAAGATGGACTTCTTTACATTTATTTATTCACACCTTGTTCATTAAGAATATCATAGACGCGTCCTCTAAGCGTCTGCATCGTCCATGTCAGACATCACTTTAACTTCTTACTGTAATCTTACACCATTAACTACAGTTTAAAACAAAACAATACCTCAGGTAGATCCAGATGAAAGTGGAAAAGACAAAACCCTGTTTCACACAGAATTCTACTAAGAACTAGCCACTAATCTACTTTTACTGCTGATTTACTACTGTCACAGTATGTGCTAATTATTTCGACAATCTTATCTGGAATTCCATACAGAAGAAGGTCTTTTAGTATTCCTTGTCTATCTATTGAATAAGAAATCCGTTCATAATCAATTATACTAAACAAAATTGATATCTGTAAATGCAAAAATTTTGCCCAGCATAACTACTCACCTATATTCTAGGACTTGTATATAAATTCTAAGAAATTCTTAAATAAATTCCGAAAACTGAATTATGTTGTCCAAACTTCAAGCAATTTTATAAATGATTTACATTTAAGACAATTTTAACTAGACTGTCAATCTCTGCTCATTCGAGAAAAAAGACCGTTTACACTGAACATATAATGACTCTTGATGTTATGAATATAGAAGCAAAATTTGAATAGATATTACTTGTTAAAGAAAGTCATATTCTCATCCCTTTGTGCTGATTCTCTCCCCTTAAATATAGCCTGATCAAACTCTTCCTTCTTCACTTAGACTTGATCGTCCTCTCTTCATCTGAGATAAAAACCTCTTTAGAAGCAAAAATCAGTATATGAATTTACATACCTGGTCATTAGGCGATTTGAAATAGATGAAAGTCTTTCCTATAAGAAGACACCAGCAACGCTTGGAATGACCTTGCTTCACCTTGATTATCCAGCCTTGAAGAGTGGGCTTTGCACCTTCAGCACTAAGAAGTAATTTGGTTGTATGCCGACGCACCACATTCTAAAAAAAGCACCATTATTTTTTCTTTTAAGCTAAATACATCAGGTTGATGTTTATATGCATGCTCTATAACAAATTAAAAAGACTATGTCACTTGACTCGTAGGCAAAATAGCATGCACCTTTATCAGCACGCGCATAATAGACATGTGTACCTCTCCACTCCCCCCTCCCCCATAAAAAGGATAAAAAAACGATGTACTAATTAAATAAGAACCAAGAGCAGATTATAAGACAGCAACGCATTGTCAAACGCGTTATCACTCTAGTTTTTTAACAATAGTGGTAAAGTGTAACGCTTTTGTGAATACTGGGAAAAGAAGAAATGCAGAACAACTTAAGAGTAAAAAAAACCTTAGCTAGGTGAGATATAACGCAGCATGTGTAAGGGCATCTGATGATCTTATATTTTTGTTTAGTTTTTTACAACTTCTATATCTATATCGCGAAAGCAGTCCAAAATTCTATCACTTTACACGCTGACTAGGATCTCTAGAGAGAAATAGAGAAATTTCCCCCTGAGAGGAATTACGATAACGTTCGACTGTAGTTCTGTCTACGTTTCAATTACATGATAAAAGCCCTGTATGCTCCTTCTGGCCCTTGCACAGGGAGTTTTGAGGCAGGTCATCTCAATATGTTTAGAAATTGCTCCTTTACTTTCCTATTATCTGCAAATCATTCAAGTATGTTCTGCATTTCTCCTAATTTGTGCCCCTCTCCCCATCGACAACCCCGAAACAAAATTTGCGAACATGATTGCTTTTGGCACTAGCGTTTTAACCTTTTCTCTACTTTTTTTTTTATATTCAATTGAGCACTACGACAAAACGTATGCCACAGATTTCTCTAAGTCCATTAGGGTCATGCTAAAACACTCATGTTCAGATATTTCTCCAGTAATCTACATAAATTAATCGAATTTCTGACTGATTTTTGAAAAAAGGAGGAATACCAAACCTTATGCGCCTTCCTTTAGGCAATAGTCCCAGTATCTAATACCTATAATTAATTGGACGGGAACATTATGTTTTACAGCAAAAGCAGTCTTTGATTACTAGAACAAAGCATAGGATGTCAGTTGTTAAGCGAGGATCTGAGATGTGGGAGACGGAAAAGTTGATCATGGTATACAAGACATTTGCCAAAAGTACTCAAAATTATTTTTGGGAGGCACTTATTTGAGTTATTCCTTACCAAACATTATTTGAAAAAAACTACGTTTTCTAAAGAGTTAAAGAGGCTGAGTTACAAGGTCGAACCTTAAAACGTACAGGGATTAAGAGGCACAGTTGGGGGCTGCCGCCCCCAAACCCCCGCTTTCGCAGCCTTTAAATAAAAAAAAAGTTTTTTAAACTGAAAGTAAGGAGCGACATTAAATCTTAAAACGAACAGAAATTATTCCGTATATGAAAGGGGCTGTGCCCTTCTCAACGCCTCGCTCTTTAAGCTAAAGTTTTTATTGTTTAAAAAAAACAATTGTGAGAAAGTCAAACTTTAGCGTAAAGAGCGAGGCGTTGAGGAGGGCACAGGCCCTTTCATATACGGAATAATTTCTGTTCGTTTTAAGTTTTAATGTCGCTCCTTACTTTCAGTTTAAAAAACTTTTTTTATTTATTTAAAGGCTGCGAAAGCGGGGGTTTGGGGGCGGCAGCCCCCCAACTGTGCCTCTTAATCCCTGTACGTTTTAAGGTTCGACCTTGTAACTCAGCCTCTTTAACTCTTTAGAAAACGTAGTTTTTTTCAAATAATTTCTGCACGTTTTTGTACAGTTTATTACTTATTATTGCTTGACTAACTGTTAGCTGATTTGACAGCTTGCGGGCTTGCGGGCTCTTATAGGAAAACGAGCCCGTGTTTTCGCGGGCTCTTATAGGAAAACGAGGTTTTTCGTAAATGTAAATTCGGGGGATAATGTTTTCGGTCTGAAAATATCAAAAGGCCCTAACAGGTCGAATTCTGCTTCGAATGAGTCCTCATTCACCCGGATCAGTTGCCAACTGTGGCCTGTAGGCGTGGATAACAAAAAAAAGAGAAATGAACTTTAAGTGGCTATATTTGGTTTTTTGAAAACAGGAAAGGAGCGATCGGATTGAGCTGAAATTTTGAGGATAAGCTCCCAGGCCCTAGGAAAACTTAACCTCTAAATTTCAGCCCAATCGGACAACTTTAAAGGGGGGCTGTGGTGGGAGGGTCGAAACTTCCGGCCCAGTTTACCTCATGAAGATAAAGTCGGAGGAGGATGAAATTTTGCACGCTTAGTTTGAGCATGGGCTACAAAATGCGATCACCGCCGTCTCTCTGCGACCTCTAGGACCTGAAATCGCTTAACATTGTGGTGGGTCGCCTCTTTATAGAGGCAAAAGTGTGCCTCCTTGAAAGTGATGTTCAAAAATAGGGTTTAGTCCCTCCGACTAGGCAAGGTCAGTTGGCAGAAAGGTTAAGACTATTAAAAGACGTTTCACGGATGGAGGATGATAATTTTCCAAAAATAGAGCTTTTTGGCAATCTAGCTGGGGCCAAACTAACCAAAGAACGTCCCCAAATGTGGTGGGAAGAGGCCACAATTAAATATTTAAAGGATGTGAGAGCTTCATTAAAGGGATGTCAGAAGTGAAGCCCCAAACAGTCAGGTATACGAAGATGTTGCAGGGCTGTGTTGGTCTTCGAACCTTACAGCTATGACGGTATTTGTAGGTTTAGTAATAATCAAGCTATCTACCACACCCTTTATTTTGGGGAGCAATAGATGAAAGAATTATAATGCCTAATTTTACTAGAATTTATAGATAATTTGTTTTTGGCAAGAACCGACATTACAAATGAGAAATAACAATAATAAAATCACGATAAAAAATTTAGATAATTTTTATTCGAAATAATATGTCATTTTTTTGGGGGTGGGGGGGATGAAAAAATCATCCATTTGCTTGGATAACTTCGCAAGAACTCCATTAGTGGCTGAAAATCACCCGTGTTCTTTTTTTAATTATTATTATTTTACTTTGTTCTTAATTTTTATGTCGTACATCAAGATGAAATTTTGATTAAACTGAAAGCAATCTTTAAAAATACAATAAATAAAGCTTTGCTAATAAGAATGAAGAAATAACCTTAATATTACATAGTAGTTAGCTATAAAGAGGAATTAAAATGGATTATTACCCATAGGTCTATTGTGACTTAACTTCATTCTTTCTGATACCTTCGCCACATTAAAATCAGAAATTAAACTGAATACAAAACAATCAAACGAATGTCGAGAGCGGCGCTAAAACTTCTTGTTCTTGTTCTATGTGAAAAGTTCTTGTTCTATGTGAATGAAACCTGCTGAAGTTCTCCAGCATGAGAACTCCAAATGTCATTTGAAAAAAGAAAATGAAAAAATAGCTATCTACCTGGAGAACTTTCACCCAATCTTCCATGGTAGTTGATGAATCAGCAGTGAAATAATGAACTTTGGATCCAGAATCGATTTCAAAGGTCGAGGCTCCATCAGCTCGAAGAATACGACAATTCTCATCTAATTTAATTTGTCCCTGAGGTTTTCTGTTGGTATCATGCTAAAAAAAAAGAGGATATGAGTTGACCAAAAAGCTACATTTCCAACTAAGGACAAAACAACAGTCTAACATAAAGTCAAGAGGATAAAATTGATAGCGCATAGCATAACGAAACGTAAACAACCATAATGACATATCCGGGTTGCAGCGGTAGCTAGCAACCTAGTCAGAGACGATCACGTACAGTGTTAAGAAATATAATAACCCATAACTCCTAAAAGTAGAGTCAGATCAAAACAAAAAGTACACCATTAGAACCACCTTGTCCGAAACCCCCTATATAGGAAACTTTCTGTCCCTTGACTTGAACAGCCAGGGAAATATATTGGCTTGAAAATCAAGAAAAGTGGCAGCTACTACAGCAAAAAGCCAATTCACATAGAACAAAGAACAGATCAGATCAGACCGAGAACAGATCAGATCAGACCGATAACAGCTCAGATCAGACCGAGAATTACATAAAGGTAATCAAACAGTTCATGGTAACGAACTGTATAGTAAGAGCGACTCGTCTCAATGGTAACCGAATATTTAGCAAGGATCCTTTTAAACAAAGGGCAAAATATAACTCTCTAAGATATTCATTATAATAATTTAAGATATTTGAAATTTATAAAAAATTAGAACCCCGATAACAGAAGGGTGTAAAACTTAGCAGGCAAGTTTCCAGGCACGGCGCGGGATTGAACCTCACAACCCATCATTGGCAGAAGCAAGTCCACTAGACCGTACCTGGGTATCTGATAGAGTTGTTTTAAAACTTTGTGTTGATTCAAAAAATCTTAACTTACAAATTAATTACTTTATGTTGTCTTTTTTGGTTCAAAGCTTCCTTTGTTAAATTTGAAGGAATTTAGCTACTTATGTCTAAAAGCCCCCCCCCCCCACCCTCAAGAATTGAAGTTAGGTTAATCCTAATGAAATATACCAAAATATGACAAAAACATAAGACTTTAGTAACAAAATTATGGAAACTACATCATATGGAAATCAGGAGAACTATGGAAATCAGGCCCCGCAGAACGCATTATATTAAATGGTTTCTAATCTAACCAATATACCAACTAAAATATTTAATTAAATATACCTAAATTGTAATTTATCTCTCTCACGCTAAGCTGATTATCACCAAGTACATACTGAAATCAAACAGTTCGTAGTAACGAACTTTAAGTAAGGAGCAACCCAGGTCAATAGTAACCCAAACTCTAAAAAGCGAAATTTTGATACCAATAGATATATTAAAAGAATTGAATTATTATGCTGATTTCAAATATATTAGTTTCATTAAGCTTAGTATTACTCATAAATGAGTTTAAATTACTGACATAGATAAGAAATAGACATACCTTTAGAGTGGTTCCATTGCAACTAAACCACTATGTAACTGAACCCCATTTAACTGAACCCTCGTACAACTCAACCACTGTGTAACTCAATCCTATTTAACTGAACCCCCGTGCAACTCAACCCCTTTGCAACTGAACCACCGAGCAAATGAACCTCTGTGCAACCGAACCCTCGTGCAATTGAACAACCGTAACCAGTTTTTTTTTTTAGCATTCTACACATATGAGGCAATATCATTGGGTAGAACAAAAATTCTGCTGATTTTGGGGTTTTTATTTTATTCTTTACTTTAACAATAACAGCGTAGACCAGAAATATTCCCAGAAATCAAGAGGGATTAGATATTAACTTTACATTTTTGATAAGTTTTTTATCTCCCCCCCTAAAGCAAATAACCCTCAAACAAAAGTCCTGAATTCGGCCCTGTAGAGTATACATCAATCTCTACCTCCACTCTCTCCTTGTCTCCTTCTTAGAACTAATCCTGTATTTATCTAAAGGCTCAACGGCAGTTATGATCTTTTGGTATTAAAATGCACCCTTTGGCGCATCTCCCTTCCTCCCTAGCTAGCCAAAACATTCCTAAGGTCTATACAAATTTAACTGTCTTGAGTAAATTCCCTGTTGTTTTACAATTCCAAAATTTCAATATAAGGGCTTTAAACCTTTACAATAGGGTTCTGTAAACTTTCTTTGTTCACTTCTCTGTGGATTATCTACTTCTCTGTACAGTGAGGCTTCTTCTCTTTAGGGCCTTATGGTAGCGTTGGCCTATTATCTGGGTTCTACCGGTGGAGGATGTCTAGAACCTCTAACCATCACATAGATTATGTTTAGAGTATAAAGTGTTTATTTATACATATAATACAGTGAATGTACATATGGCGAGAACAGATACAGAATTCGAACTGACTCAAATAATCTAAATTGGTAACTTATATTCAGCACAATCTGCAGATACATATACACATCCGGGCATTTGACAGAACTGTAAACTTCTGATAAAGAGAATTTGGGTTGGGTTGTTGACCATTGAGTTTCTTCCAGATAGGAAATATTATTGCTTTATTCTAAGAAGTGGGGTTGTTGATTGTTGATAATTTACAATGTTTGTATTTTAGATAGTGGGGTTATTCTGGGTTCAAGTGACTTTGGGAAGGATTATACATATGAATTTCTGACATATACTTAGAATTTTAATTTTTGGTTTTCACAAAGATAAACATTTTTCAAATTTTTAAGGTTTTTCCCGGGGGTTTAAAAGATATTTTTTTTTCCCAAAAAAAAAAAACGATTCTATATACTCAAAAAATGGTTCACTTAACAAGAACATAAAATAAAAAAACTGCACTAAAACTGAATCAACACGACAAAAAAAAATATTTTTCCAATTGTCACTGACATTTCACTTTATATTGTCATACTAAGTTCACATAAAATTCGCGTAGCTACACCTAATATAAAAATTTGCACATCGTCAGAATATCTTTTAAAAAAAATTAAATTTGAACAGAACACTTGAACAAAAATGATAATCTTCGATAGAAACACAATAAGATTTTCTTTTACTTTCCTTTTACCAAAGCTTTAATTCTTTTTTTTCCAAATTATTCGGTTATTTTACTATCCATAAGATATCAAAAGGAAGTAAATACATCATTTGAAAAAGGTTGGTCGAACAACTTTCGCTGTTCATTTTTATCTTTCTATTTTTCCTATTTCAAAGAAAGCATTTCTCCTGTCCAGTTAATCAGCATAAAAACCAGCTACATCCTCATTTTGAATGAACAACAATTCCCAACACCGTTTGTACTGCAATAAGATACTAATCTCTACAATCATCTTGCTCTACTTATCTATAATTGTTTCAATACTCTCTATAATAACCTGGAGGTTTATTTCTTGTTTTCCTATTGCTTCTCCTAAGACTACTTGATTCTCCACTCGAGCCTGCCTTAACCTCTTGTTGATTGTTGATAATTTACAATGTTTGTATTTTAGATAGTGGGGTTATTCTGGGTTCAAGTGACTTTGGGAAGGATTATACATACGAATTTCTGACATATACTTAGAATTTTAATTATTGGTTTTCACCAAGAAAAACCTATTTCCAAAGTTTACAGTTCTATGATTGTTTTGGCCCTGAGAGCTGTGGGGGGAGTGAAATCTTAACAAAGACATAATTACTGGACCTTTCAACTTCGCTGTACAAAATTACTTTATCAAAATTCTGATTGGATATATTTGGGAAAATGATGGGCACTGTGGGGGGGGGGCTGGTTGTCCTCCAATCACTTTCAACTCTTAACAAGGACACTAAAACTTCCGACTTCCAATCCAAAGAGCTCCCTCTCTCTCCATAAAAAACCTTGTATGCCACCAGGGCATAATTTACAAACCTTGCCTGAGGGCTGTTGGGGGGGGGGGGACTTAATATCTTCAAAGACGTAGTTATTGGACCTTATAACTACGTTAAATAAAATGAATATCTCAAAATTTTGATTGGATGTGTTTGGAGAAATGATGGGCATAGGAGGGGGGGGGGGCTAATCGCTCTCCAATCACTTTCGACTTTTAAAAAAGGCACTAGCCCTCTCACTTTACAATCGAATGAATTCTTTTTGAAGTTTTTATAAAAAAAAAATACATTGTGCCCACATCGCTCTTTACTTAGGCAGTTTATGGCCTATATCTGAAGTGTATACGACCACCCTTTCCATAAAAATCTTAAATGTTAACAAAGGGAAACTAATATAACTTATAGCCCTTGCCCTGATGGTCGTGGGGGGGCATCCCCAAAGACATAATTACCGGACCTGACAAAATGGCCACCTCAAAATTTTGATTGGATATGTTTGGGGAAATAATGGACGAGGGGAGGGGACCGGTTGCCCTTCAATCACTTTTGACCATTAAACAGGGCACTAGATCTTTCAATTTCCAATTCAATGAGCCCCCTCTGAAGTCTATGCGACCACCTTTTCCGTAAAAACCTTATATATGCACCTGGGCATAACTTACAACGTTCACCATGAGGGCTCTGGGAAGGGGTTATTCTTCTAAGAAATAATTACTGGACCTTTCAACTCCGCGACCTTTCAAATTGGCTATCTCAGAATTTTGATTGAGCGTGTTTGGTGAAATGATGGGCATGGGGAGGGGGTTGGCTGCCCTTCAATCACTGTTGACTATTAAAGAGGGCACCAGCCCTTTCAATTTCCAATCAAATGAGCCCCCTTCGAAGTTTATGCTACCACCCCTTCCATAAAAACCTTATATGCCCCTGGAGCATAACTTACAACCCTTGCCATGAGGGGTCTTAGGGGGTTTTAATCTTCAAAGACATAATACTGGATTTTTAGCTACCCTAAACAAATCGCTTCTTTTTTCTCCCGCTACTGCCAAAAATTTCATAACAGCACTTGGAGTCTTTTCTTCATTAAAATGAGATTCTCGATTTCTTCTACTTTTCTAAAATATCTATGGTTGCTTGAATCTTCGTTCAAACAATTCAAACAAATAGGATTTCACAACAATTCAAGATCTGATTTTCACTGTAATTGGTAGGTGTAAGAGCTATTGCTGAGACTTTGATAGTTGCAAGCTAGAGTTTTTTTTTTTTTTTTTTTTTTTTTTTTTTTTTTTTTTTTTTTTTTTTTTTTGGCAGGAGAAAAACACGGCCAATAGTGTCCAAAAATTTAAAACACTTTTTGGAAAAAAAAACTGTCTTTGATTTCAATTAATATTAATGGAAGAAGTATGCTGTGAAAATTTTTTTACGGAATTTCGAAAAATACCCTGAAAACCCTCACAAATGATGTCAGAATTGAAACGGAAATTTCTTCACTGGAGTTGCCGTTTTCAAAATCCACAGAGGGAAGTTACAGCCCTCTACCTTGAACAACAAGCAAAATCCCTCTTCCCTCCACTATGTCCTATTTTTAGCATTGTTTTTTTCTTTTTTGTCACCGTTAACAAGGAACTGAAAAAACATACCTAACTGTTTCACGGCTCAATTGAAAGACTGTTACAATATCTAGTGCCTTTTGTAATTAACGAAAGTTACCATTGTAATAAAATATAATTTTGACTTACCCTCCAGAATTCCGGGAAGTTTCGCCTTAATACCATCACCCTTTTGGACAAAGACAAAATTAAACCTCCCGCCTATCCCCAGTGATAAATCCTTCCTGACAACAAAGAGCGCTTTGTATACTACGCAATCCTTGTCCCGCGGCTGTGGGGGGCTTTGCATCCCCGGAGGTCCAGCTATGAGACATTTTGACGTTTTTAAAATGTCGAATAGTGTTTTGGGGAGAAGGTATTCAAAAACAAAAGGGAGACTTGTTGCCTTCCGACCAGTATTCGTCATACCTTGAAAGTTTCAACTTAATACACTCAGCAGCTCCGTAGATATTGCTGATATACGCTAATACCAACCAGCATGCACACAGCGTGTTTTAATTGCGGCCAATATTCCTCTCAACCTTTCTTTAAAGTTTCACTTAAATACCAAAACATTTTTTGGAGACGGGATCAAACATACCCCCTTTTCCAAATAAAGGGCCTTATATAAAAAACGTAAACAATGGGCATCGAGTATAACTTTGAGCAAATTTACAATGAGAATAATTTAAGGAAAAAACTACAGTTAAAATGGCGTGCCAAACCACAATTATTTTTTGTTTGTTTATATTTAGCAAGGATCCTTTTAAACAAAGGGCAAAATATGACTCTGAGATATTCATTATAATAATATAAAATATTTGAAATTTATACAAAAATTATTTCCCTTACTTATTAATGAAAACTTCCCAGGCACCGTGCGGGATCGAACCTTACAACTGGCGATAACCAGAAGCGAGCCCTTCCACTACACCATACCTGGGTATCTCATTTAGTTATTTTAAAACGTTTTGTTGATTCAAAGTCTCTTTTCAACGGTACTCTTTACCTGTCAGAGCCCGAAGAACCCGGAACTTCACATACAGTATATGTTTGCTATGTTCATATCCAAGCTGATTAGTTCTTCACACAAAGCTGTCATGTTGAAGCTTTCCACAGCTATTAGCAAAAATCCCAATACCTTCCATAAAAAAATTAATGTGTGTGTCGATTGTCTAGTAAACATAAGCTAGATATGTGTACAAGACGTTTTTTTCTTGTGTAGGGCTCAGTTTTATTCTTGTGTAGAAGACACTGCATTTACTCCTCATATTGTTGCAAGCATTTGTAGAGTGTGGAATATCCGCAAGTTTAGTATCATCAGCACTTGCAATGTATTTTATTTTTTACAGTTGGTGGGGTAAGGCTTACGGAAGGACAAGAGTGTGGGAGAAACAGCATTTGAGTACACGCGTAGACGCATGGAATATAAAGCCACAAAATCATGATACTTTTAAAAATTTACTGCCGTGGTGTCACTTTCGACTAAGTCCTAGACTAGAGAATAGTTGGGCTGTCAGAAGTCTTTTGACGTTAATAGGTTACACTAAGTATTAAGATGTGAGACGTTCAAAGACATATTTGGTGGATATGCGAAGGCGTGCTTCAGGTTGTATCCTTTTCTAAAAGGGCTGTGACATCTTGTTATGGGGCTAACAAAGATTAGGACTTGAAAAAAGGTTGCGATCCCATGGTCAAAAGTAGGTAATGTATTTTCTGCGTGCTATCATAGGCAGCGGGCTAGCACTGCCTAAGTAAAGAACGATGTGGGCACAATGTTTTGTTTTTTGGTTCTTTATACCCGGGCACTTCGTATCGAAGGAGTTGTCGTAAAAACTTCGAAAAGGGCTCATTCGATTGGAAACTGGAGGGCCTAATGCCCTTTTTAATAGTCGAAAGTGAATGGAGGGCAACTAACCCCCCCACGCCCTTCATTCCCCCAAACACATCCAATCAAAATTTTGAGATAGCCATTTCGTTCAGCGTAGTTGATTTCCAAATAGAAAATATGTTTTTGAGGAGGACTATCCCCCACAACCCTCAGGGCAAGGGTTTTAAGTTATGCCCCGGGGGCATATAAGGTTTTTTACAGAAGACGCTGTCGTAGAAACTTCAAAACAGGCTCGTTCGATTGGAAATTCAAAGGGACAGTACCCTTTTTAATAATCGAAAGTGATTGGAGGGCAACGCCCCCCCCCCATGCCCATCATTCCCCCAAATACATCCAATCAAAATTTTGAAATAGCCATTTTGTTCAGCGAAGTTGATTTCCAGATAGAAAATATGTTTTTGAGGAGGACAATCCCCCACAACCCTCAGGGCAAGGGTTTTAAGTTATGCCCAGGGGGGCATATAAGGTTTTTATAGAAGGCGGTGTCGTAGAAACTTCAAAAAAGGCTCATTCGATTGGAAATTCAAAGGGCTAGTACCCTTTTTAATAATCTAAAGTGATTGGAGGGCGACTAGCCCCCCCACCCCCTTCCTTCCCCCAAACACATCCGATAAAAATTTTGAGATAGCCATTTTGTTCAGCGTAGTTGATTTGCAGATAGAAAACATATTTTTGAGGAGGACACATCCACCTCAGGGCAAGGATTATAAGTTATGCCCTGGGGGCATATAAGGTTTTTTATTGAAATCTTTGTCACAGAAACTTAAAAAAGAGCTTATTTGATTTGAAATTCAAAGGACTAGTACCCTTTTTAGTAGTCGAAAGTGATTTAAGGCAACTACCTTTTCCCCAAACACATAGCATCAACATTTTTAGAATTCCATTTTGTTCAGCGTGGTTGAAAGTCTTGGAACTGGGGCCCTTAAGGATGACAACCCCTCCCCCCACAGACCCCGGGGCACTGGTTTTAAAAAACGCTCTGGGGGCCTCAAAGGTTTTTATAGAAATTGTTGTTGCAGAAACTTCAAAAGGCCTCATTCAATTGGAAATTGAAAGGGCTAGTGCCTTTTTTAATAGTTGAAAGTGATTGGATAGCGACTAACGCCCTTCTCACGCCCACCATTTTCCCAAACACATTGAATTAAAATTTTGAGATATCCATTTTGTTCAACGTAGTTGAAAGTTCGGAAAATTTTGTCTTTTAGGATGATAATCCCCTCAGAGCCCTCAGTGCAAAGATTGTAAGTTATGCCCTGGGGGCATGTAAAGTTTTTATTGAAATCGTTGTCGTAAAAACTTCAAAAGGGCTCATTCGATTGGAAATTCAAAGGGCTAGTACCCTTTTTTATAGTCGAAAGTGATTGGAGGGCAACTAGCCCCCCCCCACGCCCATCATTCCCCCAAACAACTTCAATCAAACTTTTTAGATAACCCCTTTGTTCAGCGTAGTTGATTTTCAGATAGAAAAAATGTTTTTGAGGAGGACGCTCCCCCACAACCCTCAGGGCAAGGGTTTTAAGTTATGCCCTGGGGGAATATAAGGTTTTTATAGAAGGTGTTGTCGTAGAAACTTCGAAAAGGGCTCATTCGACTGGAATGAACTTCGAAAAGGGCTCATTCGATTGAAAATAGAAAGGGCTGATGCCCTTTTTAATAGTCAAAAGTGATTTGAGGGCAACTAATCCCCCTTCCACTCCCACCCTCCCACGCCCATGCTCCCACGCCAACCCTCCCATTTCTGCTATTTAAAATTCAACCAAATCAAAATAGCGTAAGGGTATCCAAACTCTCAGAGAAAGTAAACAGATTGCGAATGGTATCAAGTTTTCCATTTCAGGTCAACTAGAGGAAGTATGAAACTAAATTAAACAGTACTATTTGTGTCCTGATTTTAAAAAAAGGTGTATATTGTTAAAGATTGCTGAAAATTTTTCTCCAGCATACAAATAGTAGGCCAAACTATAAAGTCTTAAAAAACGAATAGATTTAAAGTATTATTTTCTTTTTCCCTGAAAAGACTATGTTAATATAAAACGAACAGAAATTAATTTAAAAAACTTTTTCCACAAAATTAGTTTTTCAAAGAAAAGTAAAGAGCTCCATTAAACAAAAAATGAGCAAAAATAAAATCAAATAATCTACCAAGCGTGAAACTACTACAAATCAGCATCGATAAATAAATGAAACCCAAAACGAACAGAAATTACAATAGATAACCGAGTTAAACTCAAAATGAGCAGAAATTAACATAAGTTGGGCGCAAAACGCCTATGCCTTCCCAAGGCTAGAACAAAATTTGCACTTCACTGAAAAAAATATAAATGTTTTTACTTTTATAACTTTAATAAATGAAATAATTTTAACATTTTGATTACAAAATATCAGTAGTAATAAATCAAATAATATTAAGATTTTGATTACTAAATATCAGTAAATGTATATTAAACTGACAATGCACATTCATTTGTATTTTTTTCAGCAAAGTGCAAATTTTGTTCTAGCCTTGGGAAGGCATAGGCGTTTTGCGCCCAAATTATGTTAATTTCTGCTCGTTTTGAGTTTGACTCGGCTATTTATTGTAATTTCTGTTCGTTTTGGGTTTCATTTATTTATCGATGCTGATCTGTGGTGGTTTCACGCTTGGTAGATTGTTTGATTTCATTTTTGCTCCGTTTTTATTTAATGGAGTTCTTTACTTTTCTTTGAAAAACTTATTTTGTGGAAAAAGTTTTTTAAATTGATCTTAGAAAAGTGACCATCTAGATACTCGCAAATGCAAATATGTATGCAATGACCTGCGTACTGGGGAGAATCTGCACAGGATTAGTGTTAGTCAGAATGAGCTTACTGTGGCATGCCTTGTCGAGTTTTCTGGGTCGATCGAGAAGAGTTATGTTTGCAGATTAGTTCATCAGAAACCTCTTGGTCTATATTGCAGAATTTTCTATTAATATATTGTATGTCTGAATCTGACAGGTGAAGGAAAAAGCGCAAAAGAAAAACACTTTCATTCCGCAAGTGTTTTACCCGCAAGTTTGAAAAATGAAACTTAACTGACAAAAAAGAGGCGCGTTAGTCAACCCCTCAACGTGAAAACTTTCATTAAGATAAGAGATTCAGTTTTAGGGAAAAAAAATAGTCTGAAAAAAGCTTGTTATCTGTATCTGTAGTGCGTGCTATTACAGCCCCCTCCCCCCCTCCTATGCAGAAGCTCCCAGCCCATCAAATATAGAACTGCAACTTAAACATAGACAAAGGGGCGAAATTAACACAGCATGAAAAATATCCCTATTTTAGTATGAAAGCAAAAGAGAAAGTCATTTAAAAAGCGTAACTTAACTGAGAAAAAAGAGGCGCGTTAGTCTACCCCTCAGCATAAAACTTACATTAAGATAGGAGATCCAGTTTTAGAAAAAAAAAATCTGAAAAAAACTTGTTATCTGTATCTGTAGTGTGTACTATTACAGCCCTCCGTATAGAAGCACCCAGTCTATCAGACATAGAACTGCAACTTAAACATTGACAAAGGGGCTAAATTAACACAGCATGAAAAATATCCCTATTTTAGTATGAAAGCAAAAGAGAAAGTCATTTAAAAAGCGTAACTTAACTGAGAAAAAAGAGGCGCGTTAGTCTACCCCTCAGCATAAAACTTACATTAAGATAGGAGATCCAGTTTTAGAAAAAAAAAATCTGAAAAAAACTTGTTATCCAGTTATCAGACATAAAAGCACCCAGTCTATCAGACATAGAACTGCAACTTAAACATTGACAAAGGGGCAAAATCAATACAGCATGAAAAATATCCCTATTTTATTATGAAAGCAAAAGAGAAAGTCATCCAGATGCGTTTTTGGGAAGCTATGGCGTATCAAAGGAAGAAAAAGAGAAAATAAGAGGGGTTAAAGTTACTAGTCGACATTGATGGTCCCAACATCATGACTTCATAGCTCATTCAACTCTTTAACTGGAGTGTATGTTTGAAAGAGACATGCCTTCAGTGCGATTCTCGAAGCTTCAAAAACAGGGAAGGAGTGAGATCTTAAGCTTGAAAATCATTTAGGGGGATGATTTTATATGATAATCTTATGGTTTGTGGAATGGCATGGCAATTGGGAGGGCAGAGGTGTGCCAATTCTTTTCCCCTCGATTTTTTGCCCTCTCCTAAATTTTCGAAAACACCTTTTCTTGGTATTTTCATTGTAAAATACCTTTATTTAGTATTTTAATTGAAGAAATCAATAACACAACAAAATTGCCCCCTTTCCCCTTGCAACAGACAGTTAAATTGTCTTTCCAAAATTTCTTTTCTGGAATAATAAACATTCAATTGTGAATCAATAGGAAAAAATTGCGCTGCTATTCAATCCCCCAACCCAAAAAAGCAATTAAAAATTGGTTTTGACTACTGAAGGAAAGCCCCTTACCTGAGACTTCCAATAATTCAGAACTCCATTTCTTAGGACAAACCATCGTTTCCTCCAGCTTTTTAGTTTTCCTCCCAGTTTTGTTAAATATCCTTCCTTTTCCAAACTATCCCCTCTTCCACTGTCATTACTGTTCGACGAATGGGTGGGCGTTACTTTCGCAACCAAAGCAACGCAGCTCTCGCTACCTACAGCGGCTTCGCCAGCATCAGGCGGAAGAGCGTAATCGTTTCCGCTTTCCATTGGTTCATCTATAAATGAAATTCTTAGTAAAAGGAAAGATAAAGAAAGAAGAAAAAAGAAGCAATCCTTACTTTACTCTTTATGTTCTGACTTGTTTTCAACTTAATTCAAAGTACAAAAGAAATGAAAATGAACCAAATATTGAGCATGAACCATGAGGTTTAAAATTCACAAAATGAGAAATATTGCATTATATCACTATGGAGATGGTTTTGGTGAACAATCCAATCAATGAAGGTTAAAGCCAGAGTGGATTATTCGAAGTTTGGCACAATAAAGGATTGATATCATAGAAAAGTTTCAAAAATAATTCGTCATCTAAATTCTCTAACGCAATTTTTCTCAAGTAGCCCTAAGTAATGATAATAGGATGAAAAAGAAACAATATGGAACCAGCCATGGGATATTTTTTGTCTATGAAGCTAAAAGTTTATTTTTAGAAACAAACGTTAATGTTTCTATGTCATATTTTATTTCTGAAACACAAAATATACGCTAGTTTTCTTGATATTAAATTTGTCCTGTTGCACCTTACTTTTCCCAAATTGTTGAACACTGGTGTTCAACAAATACGAGTTTCTTGAAATGCAATTTCTAGCCACAGGAGAATAACTGATAACTAGGAGAAACTTATTTCATAGTCTACACGCTAGCGTAGACTTAGGAAAGGACAACGCGTCTCTCCGTCAAATAGAATAAACGGTCACGCAAAGAGGGCTTACTCGATCGCAACTTCTTAAATCCAGTACCCTTTTTGAATAAAAAAGCAATCAGATAGCACCTAATCACCTTTTCGGCCTAAAAATACCTCCAAGGCCCAAAACAGTACCATATTTACTTTTCATAGGAACTATGTTAGCCAGAGCGGTTGAAAGGTCTCAATTTTTTAAGATTTTAGCATGCGTAACCAGGTGGCCCATTCTGACTTCCCACTTTCAAATATATGGTCACGCGGTACCTTTTTCAACTTGAGATCATACAGCCGACATTTAGGCATAGTATAGTTTTTTGTTTTAAAGTATTTTTTTGGTCATAAAACAGTTAGTGCTCTGTTACTTTGCAGAAGGGAAAGGAAATATCCGATGTGCATTTTAGGCAAAAGCGGTTCTTGTACTTTCAGCCCAAAGACAAAAGCATAAAAAATGAAATAAATAAGACTAATATCGTATCAACAGCTTTTATTACCATCTTTATTATTTTACTAAGGAAAACATGATGACATTGTTTTGTTCATCTCTCGTCAGTGTTCAATTTTCTTTCATTTTGGTAGTAAACAACTGAAACACGGAACAAAAGAACACGAAGAAGCACTTATAACAGACAGGAACTAGCCAGACGAATAACTAGCAGCAGTATCAGTGCACAATATGTTCATTAAAGAACTATCACAAAATTAATTCGTAAACCAATGTTAAAACGGGTACTCGTCCTTTAGCTTTTACATTTTTCTTTTTTTATACCGTTTCCTTCCGCCTACTTTTTCTTTGTCTTTTTCAATGTTTCCGGCAGCGAGTCTCCAAATTATTTCATAGGGCACAACGATATTTTCCTATTGCATAAAAATGCAGTGAGTGACATCCAAATTATAATCCTTTGATAATTACTTTCATAAAGAGAAATAATTTTTCTTTGCAGGCATAGTTTCCTCTCGTATAGTAGGTACAAAAACACGATAGAGATTGGCACTCAAGTAGTTATATAGCCATCTTTTAACTGGTGTCTCCCATTCTCTTTTTTTTCATTTTCACCTACTCTTTTACTATTTTAACATTCCAAATTAATTATATCAACAAGATTATATAACCCATGCTTCGGTGGTGTTTCCCATTCTCTTTTTTCATTTTCACTTTTTCTTTTACTATTTTAACATTCCAAATTAATTATATCAACAAGATTATATAACCCATGCTTCAGTGGTGTTTCTAGGCGGTGTTTAATCTAGGGCCAAACGAAAAGCAGGTCTTCGCCGAATAGGGTGGGAGGATGCCGTAAGGAAAACTTCAAGGGAAATTTAAACCTCTTGGGAGGACGTAAAGAAAGAGGCTTTGAACAGATTGGGATGGAGGAGCGTGCATAGCTGTGTGGGCCTCCGGCGGCTTGGTGTTGTAGTGAGTTGTTAGCAGTAGTAAGAGTAGTAGCATTTTTAACATAGTCGTTTAAATTATTTAGTCGCTATTTGGCGTTTCTAATGGAGGACGATTTGGTGTCTTCTTGTCTCCCGGTCATTGAGTCCCACCAGGGTACACTTTTTAAAATTGAAGCCAGCTCCGACAGGAATCAAATTTCGTTTCGAATCATGTGGTGGCAGAGCGGATTGATTCCCGCAGAGGCTGGGACTGTATCCCAGATGAGGAAGAAAAAATCTTGCATTGGAAGCCGCAAATAATTCTTGCCAATAAAAACAGTGTCGTTATCCGGATGAAGATTTGGTTTGCTTCTATTTTGGATTAGAGTTGAAAAATTTGCTTCTTATCCGTTTTTTTTTTTTTTTTTATGAATACAAGCTTAGGGCGAACTACCGGCTTCGGCCACACTTTCTTTAATGTTTGAAATATAAGTAGCTGAGCAAGGTAAATGAAATTTTGAATATTTTCAGGATTTGACATTCACACCGACCTCTCAAATTTTTACCCACCCCTCCTTCTACTACAGTCACTAATATATCAAAGGAAGTTTGTCTAGAAAGCCATTTTTGTGCACTGATAAGAATGCGCTATATCCGTAATATATTTCGGCAAAACGGGTAAAATATCTATATCGGTAACAATATCAATATAAGCATTTAGATATCCATTCAACGAAAAATATTTTCATTTCGAAAATATTTCAATTTTAAACAAGACAAAATAGAGAATTTTACTTTCAATAAGACGCACCATCCTGAATTCACATAGCGACGTCGTTACACCATTATTGCTTGACCAAATTCACAATCTTCTGTGAAATCTGAGCTTTAATATTTGTTATTAAAACTTATTTCAATTATAATTATAGTGGTTTTATAGCTCACCTAAGCTAAAGACTGTCAAGCAATATCTTCAATAGGATAAGTGCAATGATACTAGCAGGTCTCAAACTTTATTTATTTCATTCTCAAGCATTGTAACAAAGCTGATGTTCTCTATCCTGGTATATATACCCTAGAAATTAGTGCTTGAAAATACATAGTTATAGTTAATTTAATTAAACTAGCCTAATATAACACGTGTGCCTCAAGGCAAGCATTCAAAGAGAATTTAAAAAAAAACCGTTGGAAGGATAAAAAGTATAATGTCGATGATCCATTTTTTTTTCTAAATTTTAAGAATAGGAGAAAAAAATGTCCTTGTCCTTTTGGAGGGATCAATAAAAAATTTTCTTTGATGATGAATAGGATCATTTTTAGAAGATTTCAAGGTACATGAACGCTCAAGATTTTCATAAGAGCGAGACTCAAGAGACCACAGAAGAGAAGAAAGAGGTCAAGAGTCACAAGGCATCCACTCAATCGTGTTGTTAAAGAAGAAGTTTTAGTAGTTTTGCATTAGAGACCAAGTTTATCAAGCACAAATCAAAAGGAGAAAAACGGTAAACCAAAGTAGGTAAACCTAAGACCGATACCAAAGTCGGTGCTTTGGTATCTGGGTCGAGATTCTCAATTAAAGGTATCTAAAATGGGGTATGATGACTGCCAATTTCAGTGCCCTGAAAAATCAGGAACATAATTTAGATGACATTATAGTTCATCCACTAAGAACCGATAAGGATCATTACTTGCAAAAACCGTTTTGTTAGGGAAACATAAGTCAATAATAAAAAAGAAAACAGGGAACAAATATTCGTTTATGGTACTTCTCCACCCCCTTTCCCCCCAAGAGCCAGAAATGTGAAATCATAAGAATAAAACATTTGCGCGCGCTACAAAGTACCTGTAGTTGTTCTAGCCGAAAAAAATACTAGCAAATATTTTGTCCCGTTCCTGGGATCCTGACTAAAACAATTGTCAGAAACAATATACAATTTATTGAATTTCCTGGGTCCCAGAATTAGCAACCCGCTACCCGAGGTTTAGGTACTTGTGGGCCTCAAATTTAGTAGACTGTTACCCCGACTTTAGATCCCAATGAAAACTGGCCCGGATACCCAAGACTCAATTTTAGCGAGAACAGAAGACAAAGGCAGGACTTTAAAATTTACTCGATCAGCATTCCAGATACCCTTTTGAAAAGACTTGTTTTTCATTTTATAAACCTCCCAACTACCTCAGCAAAAATCAATTAGTTCTTTCCAATAGAGCGTGTGATAATATCTCAGCAATAAACTGGTTTGACTGGTTTTACCCCAATCCTGCTCAAAATATAGTGCTCATTTACCTAAATAGTTCTTAATCCATCACTTCCGAATACTACATCACCCCGCCCTTCCCCCGCCCCAGACTTAGGGTATTTGCTGATCTATTTTTCTATCCCTGGATGCTGGATCATAGTTCCTTTTCTTTCTTTTTTTCTTTGTAACCTCAACTAAAAGCCGATAAATGGCGAATAACATAAAAAAGCCACTTTGGCGCTTTATTTGAGCTTCTGCTGCCAACAACTTGCTTCTATGTCTGTGTCTAGTGAGGAGTAGCCCATGTATATTTACTGTTTAAAGTTCTCATCTAAGTACAACCGTCTAGTGCTAGACGGAAGGCAGGTCATCCGCGGTGTGGGTAGGAGGATCTCATAAAGAAAGATTTAAGGGAAATGATAACTTCCTATAAGGTGTAAGGAGGGAGACATTGATTATATTGAGATCGATGAGCGTGCGTAGCTGTGTTGGCCTCAGGCGGCTTGATGCTGCGGTGAGTTGTTAGTAGTAGTAAATTGTTTACATTATATTCTACTTCCTTGGTTTTAATTGGAGTAATTATTTTGTTCATGGGTTTGATTTTCTTTTTACTCTCTTTTGATTTTAGTTATTTTACTTTTTTTCCCATTTCCGTCTCAAATTGTTTTGGCTTAAATTGTCTGTCTTTTACAACGCTAAGAACACCTTGATGTTATGGAGGCATAATATTCGTTAGGTTATTTTCATATTTGTACTTTTTGCATTTTTTTTTTCACGATTTAATTCTTTAAATAAGTACAGAATCAATAAATAATACTTGTTTTACCTGCTTTCAGTTCAGGATGTTCTTCTCCATCCGACGAATCTGATGAGTCCCCAGTAAAAGGCATGGAACGTATTTGGCTAGCTCTCTAGAAAAAAAATAGTTATTTATTTTCAAAATAGTCTTTTTCAATGTTTTAGGTTTTTGTCAATGTTCAATAAACACAAAAAGATGTCTTTTCAAAAAGTCTAAAAGATGTCTTTTCAATACTGTTAACAAGGTAGGACACTTCACCCCCTCTCAAAATAGAAACAGGTGAAAATTAGAAGCAATAAAAAAAAAATAAGCTTTATAGTACCTATTGCAAATCGTTACATTAGCTCATTAGGAAGATTTCTTTTCAAAAAAAAAAAAAAAAAAAAAAAAAAAAAAAAAAAAAAAAAAAAAATAGCACGCTGACTATCAATACATATAACGTTTATAATCAGGTGATACCGGTGCGAATAATCTGAAAATGAGAAGTACAATACAGCTAGTGATTTATTAGATTAAATGGATGTACATAAGAGATGGGGACATAAGAGAGGGTGGGGGAGATTGACAATGAAAATCCAGGCCATGTAGGTAAAAATTGAAGGTATGACGCCCAAAATTACTGGCACTGTACTTGAAAGAATGGATACACATAGGGGGAGGGGAGGAATGAAGGAGGTCGGGGATTCTCCTAGATTGACCCAAAAGACCCCATTTCAAACCAATTGGTTGTCATTTTCAGTCACCCTCCCTGCTCTTCCCCAAAAAAGATACTCTACCAGCCACCGAAAGTCCGCAAGACTTAAACCTTCGTTGTTGCTACATGCTTATTATTAAAAAACAAGAAAAAAAAATGGTAAAAATTGTATATTAAAAAAAAAGAAGAAGATTGATCTTACGCCTTTAACAGTTGCATACACTGGCACGTTGATATCTTTATATCCACCTAAGACTGATACTCTACTAGTTCTTTGGCTGGTTGGAATTTCACAAACGTTTAAACCACTGGGAAGACTAAAGCCTTCGTTAGCTGTCTGATAGATCCTCGACTCCCATGAAGGACATCTATGCAAAGGAGGGGTTGGAGGTTTCACTTCACCAAAGTCAGGGTTCTTCTCCTTGGAAGGGGTATAAATTTCAGCATAATCATGAGTTTCATTAGTCATAGTTCGTTTAACTGCGGGGCAGACTCTTGGTGTCGGAGGGATATCATAGTCTTGATCTTTATTCACAATATTAGAGATAACACTGTCAATTACACGACCTAGCTCTCCCAATGGAGAGCCAAGACTATTATCATCTTCAATAATGTCATCACTAACACCCGACAGCGTATTAGCACTCTGGGGTTTACGGGCAAGTTGGGGTGTTTTAGGCACTTTTGTTCTAGGCGGTGGAACCGGCTTTTTAAGGAAATCTTCAGATGAAACTAAAGAATCAGATCCATCCGTTGGGGATTTCGGCGATAAACTAAGAGGTGTTTCAACATCTGCAGAGCCTGAATCAACGCGACTATCACGCGCACTTTTATTTCCTGCAGATAACCTATTTTCCGGGAAACGCTGAGACATAAGGGAGTTGACACGACCAGAGAGCCCGAGACCTGTCGTTTTCGGTCTTTTTTTGGTAGGATCCACTTCAGCGTACAAAATGTCAGGCCCAAGCCCCAAATCAGCTATTGCTGTTTCGGCGAGACGTGTAGAGAGAGCAATAACATCAAGGGCAGTACTGTCATCACTTGTTTGCTGGTCTCCATCCAGACTTCCACGTGATGAATCCTAAAAGAGGAAGAGAAATTTTGTTTTTTCTTATGTCTTTAAATCTCCACAAAAACATGCAGAAAACTGCACTAGCCTCATCAAAAAGTAGTCTAGTCACATGCAGACTAATCAGAGCAAAATAATCCAATAAGCGATCATAAAGGCTTCTTTCAATCCCGATAAAAATGAGAAGACATAAAGAGCATTTACAGTTAATATAAGTCTTTATATGCTCTTCCATATAAGTTATTATAAGATATGATTAATCCACGACTAGCAAGAATAGACTGAATTGGATAATCACATTATCACAGATATATTCTGAGATATAAAAAAAAAAAAAATGAAAAACAACAAAATACAAGGAAGAAAAGGGAGGAAACAAATATGCAATTATTAGAGGTATTCAAATGCTCCTCTAGGAGAGTGAATGTACAGCAGTATTTTGCAATACATAGGTTACCAATAGCTTATGAAGTTACCGAGAAGAAGCACAAGTGGGTTATCTAGATTATACTTTGTTATCAGATTAAGAAATTAGAATGTTGGATTACTTAAGAGAATGAAGGAGAAAAAGATGTGATAACAATTTGTTCATAGCAGAGGGGCACTCTTACTTCCTCTTTCGAGGGAATTCAATTCTTTTCAAAGGGAATGCCGCTAAATACCTACTTCATGACAATGCTTGGAACAAAACAGAAGAAAAGGAAGGAAAGGCTAGTAAAACTGCAATTAGTGAGCTTAATATGTCTTTTTGGGGGTTGTACTGTATCATTCCACAAGGCATATATTACTGAAAGATAGAAAATAATATTATAGTAGATTATACAGTACAAGGTATGGTAGATAGTACCGACACCATGCTTCGGAAAAGCATGTAAGTGATGTTCCAAACGTAATCAGATAATATACTACCTTCTTGACACATTCTGCGATTACTTACGGGAATAAAGCAGAAGGAGGAAGAAAGAAGAAGAAAAAGTAGTAACAATCGTAAGTGGAAGAGGTTTTTACATGCCTTTATAACTGAGTGGCTCTAAAGTGGTATTTCGAAATTTTCACAATAAAAATATATTACTGTAGTCTTACAAATATGAAACAGAAAGTGAATATTTTAGCTTTTCTCTGCAATCAAATTAACACACAATTCGATTTGAGGATTGCAATGAACCAAGAAGTAGGAAAAGTGTTTATAACTAGCGGGTATTTTTACATTCTTTTATGAAAGCTGTTATAAAACAGCTTTTTGCAAAAGAGTATAAACTATTCCTTAGCTGTTGCAGCTACTATTCTGTAATACACTATTACATTGCACACTTTTGAACGTTCTTAAGTGTCTGTAGCGCCAAATTACGGACGCAACTCCAGAAAATCTCTGGTGCCAATTTGTTGTTTAGTTTGCCATCCACTTGTAATCAACCTGGTCGGTCCCAGGCACATCCCATGCACTGACAATGACACAATGAAAAAAGAGAATATAATACTATAAGCACAAAAAATATCTGTTGTACCCAACAAAGCGTTATCAGAATTTCCAACTTTGAAACTATAGTCACTCAGAGGCATCAAAAAGATGGTCTAGCATTCAGGACAATTCAGTGCTCAAAGTTGGACTACGCTGTTTTTCAATTCCATTCATTTGAGTGACGTTCCTTAGTTTTACGGAAGCTAGAGTGGAAGT